>NW_027666167.1:0-28300 GCF_963924005.1 Protomyctophum bolini
CTGTCAATTCATAAACTGAAGTTATTTAAAAAGAAAAAAAAATCCTGTGATAAGGAAAGGAAGTACACTTTTCATGTTGTGTAGGTGCCAAATTGGAGAAATCAGTAAAATCATAAAGGCTATAATTGGCGTGCACACAGACAGTCTGCACAGATATTTTGAGGGGCAGGTCCAGCAACGGCACATTGTGTGGTGCTTGAACCACCAGCTGCCTTAATAGTGTGTGAGATAATTTATAGATTTTCGGGCATGCCATAGCTACATAATACTTTATATTAGAAGCTTATATAAGTCCGAATTGATCAATGTTACCATGGGCCTCATACTGTACACCACAAAACGAACAAACACTGTAGGCCTACAAAAACGAACTTTCAAAAGGTCACAATACTCTCCAGACGGCAAAAGGGCAGTAGGCCTACAAAAACGAACTTTCAAAAGGTCACAATACTCTCCAGACGGCAAAAGGGCAGGTGCTCTAGCACCACCTAGTGTATCTGTATCTGTAAACATAATTATTCATTATGTTTAAAGGTGTAGTGAAATGAAAAAGACATTTTTCACACTTTTAGACCATATCCGTGGTCATCATATGGGCATACCTAACAATGGATGCCAAAAAAATGGGGAAATTCTCATTTCTGTGTGTTTTTATATCAAAGGTCCATAAAAACGATTGTATTATTTATTTATTAAAACGAAAACGTGCTGCGTGATGACGTGTAGAGATACACATTGATAAAAGCCAATAAAAATGAAGCTCACCCGTTTAATTCCCCATATCTGCGCATCCATCCAACACAGCTGCTTCTGATTACAGATTACTCCGTTTTTATTTCCATTCAAGATAACATCCAGACAGTGTATTACTCGGTTTCAACTTAATCATCACGCTAAAATATGTATCTGAAAACATTATAGGGTAGAAATAAGCCACATAACAGTAAACTGGTTGTGCTGGCCGACCGTCTGATTTATAAACAAACACATACCACGCTGTAGCGCATAGCATAGCTATAGAAGGGATGCGACACTCTGATTGGTTCAGAAACTTCAGACCGGTGTTTCACGTGGAAACACCATTTTCATGTTGTTCACCATTTCCGTTTCACTACGCCTTTAACAGTAATATAATAAGCCTTCTCGCATGGTTTGAGAAGATGAAAGATGCATGGCTATTCTAAATTTCCTCTGCAGTGGACTAGTAGACACCTTGCTATCTGTTACACCTAGGTTACTTACTGATGGGCCTGGCTGGCCAACATGGCAGATATAATGACCCATGTGTGGAATTTGCATGTTCTCCCCATGTCCCCTAGGGTAGGTAGGTAGGTACCCTCACAAAAAACATGCAGTAATCCTGGTTAGGGTTAGGGTTAGGCAAAAGGAACTGGTTCGGCCTGCTCACTCATTCATTGAATGCTTGGGGCTCTCCCCAGGTTGGCAGAGGGAGAGTAGTTCACAGGATTAAACTTTAGGAAATTGGCACCGGGTGAAAAATGGGTTACAAAATCATGGGATACAAAAATAAAAATTACCTGTGTGTGAAAAGCATTAAGCTTGTGATGCTTTCACTGTCTTCTCTAGCATTTGTCACGTCATTAACAGCTTCAAGAGTTGTGAAACCACTTGTTTCTATTTTCCCGGCTCTTGCAGCATCTAGGTGAGCTCAGGGAACGAGGGCTGCTCCAGCCAGAGGAGGTGCTTCTCATGGGTAGAGACTTGGCCAGAGCTGGTCTGGGAGGACTGGGAGCTAGGGAAGGACTTCACCAAGACATTAGTGTTAAAGAACGTTGACAGCAAGCTGCAGAAGCTACGATTCAGGTCCTATAAATGCACACATGAACGGTTGCATGCAAATAATTGATATTGAATAATAGCACATGTGCAAGCACAGGAGCCTGTGTTCATGCATAAGAAAACACTTACATGCAAAGAGGTTGTGATTTTACTCAAAATGTATATTAATAAATAATAACCCAACATTTCAAAATATCCTACATCAGATGAGCATGGACCAATCACCCTCTTCCTTCTCACCAGGCCTCCAGTATCCAAGTTCTTCACCACCTTCTTCCCGCAGATCATCGTTCTCAGTCCTGGGATCTCCTTTTCTATGCCTGTGACCTTCAGACCCCTAGAAAAGGTAAAATCTATTCTACAACTGCTAAAAAGTATTTAGCTGCCATTTCCTGTCAGCCTACTACCCTCTATAAAAAACTATTAAATAAAAAAAACATTAAAAAAAAAAGAAGAGAGAAAAAATTAAACATAAAGGCAGATATTTCATCCATTCTGTGCCTTCCTGACTTGGTTCCTCTCTTGTATGTATGCTTCTGTCCCCCTGAACGCAGTGCGAGTATGAGGACAATGTTGAGTTCTGGGGTAAAGATAGCACCTTCCAGGTCACCCTTCGTGCCGCCGCTCCACGCCACTCAGTGGAGATCCCCGAATCGGTGCTGTTGCCGCTCTGTGCCGTGCAGCACTCCTCACGCACCACTTTCCTGTTCAGTAATGCCAGGTGTGTGTGTGTGTGTGTGTGTGTGTGTGTGTGTGTGTGTGTGTGTGTGTGTGTGTGTGTGTGTGTGTGTGTGTGTGTGTGTGTGTGTGTGTGTGTGTGTGTGTGTGTGTGTGTGTGTGTGTGTGTGTGTGTGTGTGTGTGTGTGTGTGTGTGCGTGCGTGCGTGTGTGTGTGTGTGATCCTAAGTTTGGATAGTACTAGAACTAGATGATTGATTACCAATGTTTTGACTGATATTTTGTCAAAAAGTGCTAAATTGATTCTAATACATTTGAAATACTTTGATGAAAGCTTTTCAAAAACCAACGTGTCACATTATTTTAGACATTTCTGATTTCTGCACATTGGGTGAAGAAGTGTGAAGAAAGCAAGGCATGGGGAATGAGTCTTTCAACCACCCTCCCTCCCTCCTTCTACCATCCCCATTTATGTCTCTTCTCTCTGGCCTGCCCTCACACACTCACCCCTCTCTCAGTAAGTTGCAGACATGTTTTCAGTGGGTGAGTGTGGCGCCATTCCAACTCAGCCCAGAGCGAGGCCTGCTGAAGCCTGGTGAGCAGTGTCAAGTCGCAGTGGTCTTCCGACCACAAGAGGTGCTGCTGCATCAGCAAGAGGCCCGCTGCAAGTTTGGAGAGGAAGGGGAGGAGCTTGAGAACCTCTGCACTGTTCTTCTTGAAGGACTTGGTTAGTAACACATGCCACTGATAACCGCAAGGCGAGAGTTGTTACCTTGAACCTGAACCTTTAGGAAATTGCTGCAATCTGAGACAATTCAAATAAAACAAAAGGTATTGTTGCCCTGAGAGGCAATACAGTAGTTTCTCAACCAAATATGGCATGGTCACGTAGTCCAGGTGACGCTTCAGGCTGTTGCTCCTTCCTCAGACTTAGCCCAATATTTAGATTCCGAGACAGAGTGGATCAAAACACCTTTTTTTTATTGAAAACTACGGACCTGCGGGGTGTTATTGCTTGCCGCACACAAACCGGACAAGTGGGGCAACCGGGAAAGCAGCTTAGATTTTGCATTTGTACAAGATAAGAGTTACTTTGAGGCAGGGATTTTCGCTTGTGGCCAAAAATAAGCAGTATGGTCGCTTAGACTGACTAAATGAGATCTCCCACAGATCGGTGCACGGCATGCACATTATGTGCAGACATGTTAACCACTTGACTTGAGCCCATAACTTCTCATGCGACAAATAAAGACAAAGACGTCCGGAAACGGGTTAGGTTATTTGTACAAATAAAGTTTAATAATAATAATAATGTCTAATCCTCAGGTCTGCTCCAGACTCGTTTCTCCTCATCTCTGTTCGCTGACCCCTCGGTGACCTCCCCCTCCCCCCTCCTCCCTCTGATGCCCTCGCCGCGACCTTTCACCTCCCTGCAGCTGGCTCCTCCCACCAGGACGGCAGAGGCTCCGCCCATCAGGACAGGACAGCATCGCTACAGCAAAGGTACTTATTATCCTATAGGCTGGGGGGGTCCCGTTGCCCTGGGCGACAGCATCGCTACAGCAAAGGTACTTATTATCCTATAGGCTGGGGGGGTCCC
The DNA here is from genome assembly GCF_963924005.1 of Protomyctophum bolini. Taxonomy (NCBI): domain Eukaryota; kingdom Metazoa; phylum Chordata; class Actinopteri; order Myctophiformes; family Myctophidae; genus Protomyctophum; species Protomyctophum bolini. The sequence goes on from NW_027666167.1 coordinate 4,078, forward strand.
GTTGCCCTGGGCGACAGCATCGCAACGGCAAAGCTACACATTTTAATAATTCAACACTAGGGCCTTACCCGTTCTAATATATGAACAGGAAATTATTTACAAAAATAATATAATATATTATTTATTCATATATATGTATGTGTACATGTATATCATATTATTCGCATTGATTGGGAGGGATTATATTCACGGGTGCGCACAAGCGGTGCGCCAGTGCGCATGGAGCCGCATTTGCGCACCAGCTAAGAGACAGCGATTTAGAGAATGCTGACAGGCATTCAATGAGACGTTAACGTCCTGTAAGTAGACTTAGAAATAAAACTAGTGTTGACTAATCATTACAAGTTGCTCTTATTTTGATGAGGGAGTTTCTGCACAGGAAGTCCGTTTCAGTTGTAATGTAAACGAGCTACGATGGATGAGCTGTCAAAGTGCTAGAACCATGTTTACAATATGAAATCTGTCACTTAAACAATGTGGGTTACACGCTGGAAATAAACATGGAGCCATTAGGTGAGTAATTAATTGTATATGTGGTGGACGTTTGTCGTTGTACTAGAGATAAACGGACAGCTGCTGCCAGTGGGACCTTACTGCTGCTAACGACGACACTGTCTGTGACTAGGTGTACTAGTCTGTGACTAGGTGTACTAGTCTGTGACTAGGTGTACTAGTCTGTGACTAGGTGTACTAGTCTGTGACTAGGTCTACTAGTCTGTGACTAGGTGTACTAGTCTGTGACTAGCTGTACTCGGGGCTTGACGCTTAACATTTTTTCAAGTAGCACGTGTGCGACTAAGTTGAAAAATCTAGTAGCACACAAATTATTTTAGGAGCACGATGAAAAGTTATCAAATAATGTGTTTTTGAGGGGCGCTAGCCCCTCCTATGTATACATAGCTTTAGTCCCCACACATCTCATGATTTGCCATTGACAATGAAAGGGGAATTCAGGTCAAATGTCCACTAAATCTTGTCCCCACACGTCTCAATATTTGCCATTGGCAATGAACGGAGAAATTTGGTCAAAATTCCACTAAATATGTGGATTAAACATCAAAACATTAGATGCCATTGACATTGAAAGGAAAATGTACGTCATATTGCAAACGAGCAAATCAGCTATTAAACCAATCACAGCTAGGTATTCTGATGTACGATGATGTATGATGATAAGAGTGTCCCTCACTTCACCCAGGTGTGATTTTTCTTTAATAAAGTGATATGAGGTAGGGACGGGCAATATGGCAAAATATTATATCACAATATCTTTTCAGCAATTATCAAAATATTGATATTCATCAGGATATCATTTTTATGTTTATTTTTATATAATCTATATAACCAATTTGTTTTTATGCTGATAGACTATTTGTTTTTTATGCAGATAGATAGATTAATTAATCTATTATCTATATAGCTTTGACTGCTTCAGACAGAACATCTGACACACAGCTACAGTAGACTATTAATTTACTAAGCTGGTAATTTACTCGGCTGCATACTGCCTACCGTTGCTCGTTAAGCAGGTCACACAATGGATGGACCACTGATATTTATCCAGCCAGGTCGGTGATTACCGGTTATTATTACCCCTGTTACTACAAAAACAATGTTTTATTGCTTAAACTTATGTATTCACTATTCATTGATTCACTAGTATACCAAAATCCATACTAATACTATTGTTTTCTGTTCTTTTTTCACCTAAACGTCATCGCTGATTGTTGCTGAAATCTGAGAGAGAGAGACTCTGTGGAATGAGCCAGAAGAAAGTAATATTTTATTATTGCACTAATGCCCGTGCCTCATGGTTGAGGCGGGGGGTGAAAGCAATAAGTAGCACCGGTGCGACTTCGTTATATTTGAACTCGCACCTTAAGAAATGAAGTGGCATATTATGCGACATAATAGGATTCAGAGTCCCTATGGTTGGGACTGATGCGCTTGATCAGAGTAACTAAAAAGCAGATCCAATTAATCACCAAACCATAATAAATACATTTATTGCTCATTTTATATTCAATAAATATATATTTCATCCATTCATTGCCGTTTTATCAAAACCATGGAGAGTGCCGTAGAGTTAAGAGTAAAGAGACAGTTCAGTCGGGCCGTAAACAAGGAAGTGAACGGCAGTGCGCACTGCGCAGACCACTGAAGAAGGATTGACCAAGCAAAAGATTTTAGCCATCCGGTTTTATTTCATTAAAAATACCTTTTAGACATCCCCAGGCGTCATGTGCTCCCTACGGGGGTCTTCTTAGGCACTTAAGCATGCAAATGTTTGTAGTGTACATCGGCACCGGTTTCCACTCCTTTCAACCGACTGATCTCCCGAACTCGTTCGACCTACAGCTGTAGTAGTCTGGACAACAAAGTTTGGTGTGTTGCAGGATTTAGACATCAAAATAAGGGAAGAGATAATGATTGGCATCAGCATTAAAGCAGCTTACTGAGAATGGCTCAAGCTGCAGTTCTTACATGGTCTTTGATTTCATGGTATGACAACGAGAGCTACCTTCTTTTGAGTCCTTGCACTGGGAAAGAATCATCAGGAAGACCCCTGCTGTATTCTACTGTACTGTACTACTCCGTACTGTACTGTACTACCCCGTATTGTACTGTACGGTACTATACTATACTGTACTGTATTTTATTGTATTATACTGTTGTACTGATACTGTACTACTCCGTACTGTACTGTGCTACTCCGTACTGTACTGTACTACTCCGTACTGTACTGTGCTACTCCGTACTGTACTACTCCGTACTGTACTGTGCTACTCCGTACTGGTAACCCTATTTTGGAGTAGTTTTAAATAAATTGAGGCATAGTGGGCTGGGCTTTTTACAAAAAAGCCCCCCCTTTTAAATACCACACACATACTTATATGCATACCTACATACATACATTTCAGACGTTTTAGCAGTTTTTAAGGACCCACTTTTAGGCCAGTGCACCAGAGCAAGCTTTTGCCTTTTTTTAAACCCTACCCATTTTAACCAAATACATACATACATACATAGCATGCATGCATGCATACGGAGATTACGGACACATGCGTATAGGAGTGGCTACTGCTTAGCGCCACTCAAAAATGTGTTTCACTTGTCTGTTGGGTATTATGTCTTGTCCTTGGCCAATCCAAATGAAAACAGAAAAAAAAAGAAAGATTTAGTAATTAATTAAAATAGAATTGTTGCTAAAAAGCAACGCTGGGTCTTTGAGGGTTAAAACACCAAAAGGGGTTCCTGTCCAGAATGGATTAAGCCTTGGCTTCCATAATGAACCATAATGGTCAGGCGAATTAGTCTCACTTTTGGGGGTCCTTGACATGAAAAAGTTTGGGAACCTCTGGTTTAGTAAACAAGAGTAAAGTCCCAATCACAGCTCGGGGACTTTTCTTTTGGTGAGATTTGTTTCGGGACTTTGGGCCTAACGACACTTATTAACACAATGTTTTCCTTTTCAGACACGTCAGGAACCTGGCCACTCATCGACAACACATCAGAAAGCTGGCCACTCGATGGAGAACAGTTGCTGTGGATGGAGGAGAGGAGAGGAGAGGAGAGGAGAACATGACGAGGAGGAGAGAAGAAAGGCCTTCAATAGATCCAGTATGAGTCATTTTACACTATGCTGAACATAGCTGATTGTGACATGTGAGCTTGTAGATCAGCTCATTGTGACACGTTGTGAGCTTGTAGATCAGCTCATTGTGACACGTGAGCTTGTAGTCGGCTACTTTCAGCAAGTGTAAAATCAGTCATTACGACGGCATCAAGGCCCGCCAAAACACATTTTAGTCAACTGTAGATTTAGTCGACTGAAATCTTATGACATTCAGTCGACTAAAACTAGACTAACACTAACACATTCCAGGTCACTAAAATGTGACTAAAACTAAAATAGAAAAGACTATGGCTAAAACTAAAATAGAAATTTGCTGCCAAAAACAACACTGCTCACTGTTCCACATTAAATTATGTCTCGTTCATAAGCAAGAAAAAAAAGTAGCAAACTGATTGTAATGCAATAAATGCATTGTCTGTTTTGCATTGAGAATAGAATAATAATATTATTCTATTTCACTCGTAATGTATGGCCTATATTCTATATCCTATATTATATAGAATAATATATATAGAATATAGAAAATATGCATATATACAAGTAAATGTCCTGAATTCAAAAATCCCGCAGGCATTTGGGTCCATTTGGTTCCATTTGTACACTCAGAGTTACAGACCTGTAAGGGTCCATTTGGTACCTCTGAAATGTAGTGGATTATAAGCAAAAGTAGTGGTCATTTTAAATTTAATTTTCTTTTCCGGGACACACTCAAATTCAAATGAGCTTTATTGGCAATGAGAAAACAGGTTTACTGTACATTTTTTACGTCAAAATACAATAAAAACAGTTGAAAATGTGTAAAGTATATACAGTGTTCTAACAGGGAATACAGCTTTTTTTGTTTTTTTTACAAAACCAAACAAATGTCAGCATTTCTTTGTAGTCACTTTGGGGCAAATAGTAGCATTTATTTGTAGTCACTTTGGGACAAATAGCAGCATTTTGTCTCAGGCCTTTTTAAATAGTATACAGGAGAAAAGAAAAACAACCCCTCAGATGAATTGAACATGGTGGACCCTCTTGTAAACCAGTGTAATGCTTTATGGTGTCGTCCACTCACAGTTAACAGTCTTTGTGTTGAGTTGTGCTTGAAATGTAATTCTGCAAACTGTTAATAATTACTTCAGTCAATCAAGTGGGGTCCGGGGACCCCCAGGGGTCCTTGAGGGAGTTCCAGGGGGTCCCCAGCTAAATGATAGTTTGTAACCAAATGGTTCTGTAACTCTTAGAGTGTACAGAAGCATTTGTACACTCTCAGAGTTAAATTAGCATTGATTTTACAATATATATTGGGGGTTCCAGAGATAGAAATGCCATTACAAAATGGCATGCATGTCAAACAGGGGGTCCTTGACATTAAACTGGTTGAGAATCACTGCTAGAGCCATAAAAATCTTATCTTGTTATGGGGGTCCCTGGCATCTCTCTTCAAAAGGGGGTCCGCGGTGCTGATTAGTGTCATTTTGAGGGTCTTTAAATCAATTTTCAAATAGGCGGGGGGGGGGGGGGGGCGTCCACAGACTAATTAGTGTCATTTTGAGGTTCCTGGACATGAAAAAGACTGGGAACCACTGTATTACACACAGCACACACCATGTGTTGCATTCATCTACAACACAAGGGCGACATCTAGTGGCGTGCTCCGCCCCCTGCACACACCCAGCAACTGTCAGTTTTTATTGATTTCAGCTGTTCACTAATTGTTGTTACCGGCGCCTCGTTGTTTGTGTGTTTGTTTGAACGGCAGATAGTTTATTTTGGTGTTTTCCTGAAGTTGTGCTTAAGTTATTTTCTTCTAATGAAAAGGAAGCAGAGATGAATGCTTTTTTTTATGGCAGAATTAAGTAAAATGCCGTAAAAAGCAGAAGAATTCAAGGAGCAGACAGTGACTTAATGTCATCCAGGTAAACAAAGCTGCTAATACTAATGCTAGCGGCCGGTCCGTGCGTCTCTGAAGTTTAGAGACCCCCGGACCGCTGGCTATTTGGGGGTCTTTGACGTGAAAAAGGTTTGTGAACCAGTGGTTTACAAACCTTTTCACGTCAAGGACCCCCAAAGTGATGCATTATTAGCTCCGCGGACCCCCTTTTGAAAAGATATGCCAGGGACCCCCCATGAGAGGGGGCTAGCAGTGATTCTCAACCCGGGCCCAAGCTGTGCATATCCACGTGGCGTCAACTCCGTGGGTGCTCAGGCAAAATAATAAGCCAATAATAAGTTGCGGGGCGGGTGGGCACCTTAAAATATATAGGCTACTCTAAGGTGGGCACCCACTGTCGTTATATTAACCTTCCGCCACTGACCCGTTTGACATGTATTAGTCATATGGACCCCCATTTAGTGACATTTATATCTGGGAAAATCAATGTTAATTTAACTCTGAGACTCTGTAAGAACTACGAACGGGTCCATTTGGTTCCATGTGTTACACGCTCAGAGTTACAGACCAGTAAGGGTCCATTTGGTTCCATGTACTCTCAGTCACAGACCCATAAGGGTCCATTTGGTTCCATGGGTTACACACTCAGAGTTACAGACCCAAAAGGGTCCATTCAGCTGTTGGGGACCCCCTGGAACTCCCTCATGGACCCCTGGGGGTCCCCGGACCCCAGTTTGGGAACCACGTGGTCTAAAGTAAACAACAATGTTGTAGAAATGTTTAAAGAGAATAAAATAAATCTGCTCTTATGGGGGTCCTTTGGGGGGTGACATGAAAAAGTTTGGGAACCACTTCTCTAAAAGGGGGCAGGTATTTATAAGAATTGATTCTTCTTCCTGCTCCTTTTCGCCATGGGTGTATCAGATAGGTATGAAAGACATGTGAATTATGAAAGACAAATTAATTGTTATCTATTATGATTTGTACTGTATTGTGATACACTGCGAAAAAAAAATGAACATGAACATAAAATAGCAGATGTACAAGCTCTCAGTGCAGTACAAAGTGATGCACTGTGAGCTTATAGATCTGTTTGTCTTTGCTAACTAGCCTGCAATGTGCAACACTAGGTTATTGTTTTAACCCATTTTGAACGGGAACCCATTTTTGTGTCAGCATCATGTTATGCTTTAGCTATTGAAAAATAGCAGATCTCAAACATTTTCATGTCAAGGAGCCCCAAAAGTATATGTAATTGGCCGCCGACCCCCATCTGAAAACATGTTGTTCCAGGGACTCCCCGGAATCAAAGATTTGAGTTAAAAACGTTTAGCTGTGAAACAATATATTCAAACATTTGGGCCACATTTTCACGATTTTTCAAAAAATAGCAGACCTACAAGCTTTGTAGATCTGCTATTTTTCAACAGCTAAAGTATAACATAATGCTTTAAAACACCAAAAGGGGTTAAAAAAAACCCTGTTTGGTCCCAAACCCACCTGACACAGTTCTCCTCCTCTCTGCAGAGAACGCCCGTCAGAAGCAGGAGGGCGTGGTCAGCAGCTCCGTGGTGTATTTCACGGAGGACGGGCCGGCGCTGCCCGCCTCGGACCCTCAGCCCCTGAAGCTGCGTCGCATCCTGAACCTCACAGACCACACCCCCATGGAGACCCTGGAGGACATCTTCAGGAACCTGGGCCTCCGTCAGTGTCTGGTCACCCGGAGCGGGTGAGTGACCAATCACAGCTAAGCATAACATCAAATCAAATCATACATTTATTTAGCCCATTTTGTTAGCATTATGTTATGCTTTAGCTATTGAAAAATAGCAGATCTACAAGCTCATAGCACGGCACCGAGTGGCGCGCTAAGAGCTTGTAGATCTGCTATTTTTGAAAAATTGAAGAACGACTGACATAGAAACAGCTTTTTCAGAAAACTGTTAGAATCTGATCTCAGGTCAAAATGGGTTAAATAGCACATTTAAAAACAATTCTCATTCTACCAAAGTGCTTCACAAGGCAGAATATAGTACAGTACAATACAATAGGACAAAGTAATCAGAATGGAATGGATGCAAAGGCTTGTGAATATAAAAATGTTTTAAGTTGTGATTTAAATGACATTAAACTCACCAACACTGCAGCTGTAGGGGAAGCTTGAATTATCCTTTTTAAATCTGCCAAGCATTTGTGACTAAATTTGACTGAATTGATTTGAGGGAATCATAGCTTCAAATGGACATATTGGTTGTTCAGTTTGACCCACCAGTTTTGGAGATATGGCATATTTACATGTCTTCTGTGGACTCTAACATTACACCTAGCTACATGTCTAAGCATTTATTTCATATTTACATATCTAACATTACACCACCATGTTTGGGCATTTATTTCATATTTACATTTCAGCTCTGACACTTATTTCAGACATGCTCTAGTATGTGAAGAGTCTGCCTGTGCTATTAACTCATTTTGAAAGAAATGGTTTCTCCTCTGGTGAAAAGCTGTAGTTTGCACGATGTCAGCCTCAGTTAAATCTGGTCACATTCGTTTCATAAAAACCCACCGTAGACATACTTTCTGTCAAGACATTCTGTGCAGGTGATTCTTTTTCCAAATGTTGGAGTTTGGAAGCGCTCGTCGTAAGTCACTGAACGGCCCTGCGTGATATCTGTTTCGAATTTGCACATAATGCAGGAGGCAGCAGCGTGGCCCGTTAATAAAAACGAGTGCTTCCAAACTCCAACACTTTTAAATAATATCACAGCACAGACAGAAAGTATAACATAATGCTTAAAACACCAAAAGGGGTTCCCGCCCAGAATGGATTAAGCCTTGGCTTCCATAATAAACCATAATGGACCCCTGGGGGTCCGGGGACCCCCAGGGGTCCTTGAGGGATTTCCAGGGGTTGTACACTCTGAGTTAAATTAACTTTGGTCCCACCGTCCCAGAGATAGAAATGCCATTAAATGGGGGTCTGTACTGTAGACTCATTAAATGGGGGTCTGTACTGTAGACTCATATGCAGGTCAAACTGAGGGTCCTTGCAGGTGGTGCTATAAAAGTCCAGTGTGAAAAGGGTGCCATTTCCTCTTAACACCTTTTTTGATTTGACATTCAACCTGGGGTTCTATTAGACTAAGAGTAACGTTAACTCCATAGACGCATACAAAACAGAAAAAGCAAAAAATAAATAAGAAGTTTACTTGTTTTTTAATCCTTTTTGTATTTGTTTTTTTTCTTTTAAAGGAAAATAATGGCTGGTATCCTGGAACGACAGCGGTACAGGGTGGGAGAGGTTCAGATGTGTTCAGGTGTGTAGGGTGACCCTGCCTTTGGGAGATGGGCTAGTTAGGCTGACCCTACAACTCCCTCAGGCACGCCCGGAAGGTCCCCTTCCGTGCGTGTGATGCTCAGATTTCGCTGTCTGGTTGTCCACGCGGCCCTTACACCTGCCATCTCGTCCTCCAACAGAGCAGCAGCCTCCTATCTGAAGACAACTGATGGTGGAGACAAAGTACGAACCCTTAATGAACAAAAGTCACAAATTCGGACTTGACAATTAACTGTCGCTCAAAATAATTGTGATTAGGTTCAGGTTAATTCATTTGTTTGTCCAGGCAAACAACCACAACAGCCAGTCTCAGTTAAAAAAGTTAAAAAGTTTGTTTGATAAAACACACGGTTTTATTTTATCCACCACTAACACTGCTATTGTTTAACCCATTTAGCCCTGAGGATGATTCTGAATCATGACAGTTTTCTGAAAACCCTCCATGTTTCCATGTCAGTGGTTCGATCCCAAACAGATTCATGTCGAGGACACCCAGAAATATATCATGTAATTGGCTGACGAACCCCATCTGAAAGTATGTTGTTCCAGGGTTCCTGCTATTTTTCCATAGCTAAATTATAACAAAATGTTTAAAACACAAAGGGGTTCCTGCCCCAACATGGGTTAAACATTAGTGTTTTAATAGGACTGTTTATTGTGGCAGAAAATGGACAATGTGAGGAATGTTTGTCCTTGAGAAGCCAACGGTGTTCCAAACAGTGGTGGAAAGTAAATAATTGCATTTTAATACTGACTTATAGTGTGGACAATATAGGCCTTATAACGATTACAATAATAACATTTAAATAAACCAATTATAGCAAAATGAGGGAGGTGGTGGGTCAGTTCAGAATAAAAATCACTATCGGAATCAGAAAATAAGCTTAAACTGTGATTTAATAAACTCAAAACCAAATTAAATTTTCAATAACAATAGTCACTTAAATGAAATCAAGATAAAATAAACCGCCTCAAAAGGAATGGGTGTGGTATAATCCGTTAAAAAAGGAAAGATCCAAACGGCTGTAATGGCAAGACTAGGGAAAATACTCCTCTTGCCTCCTCAGTAGACTGTGTGTCTGTGTGCACCTCCACCCTGGACTGACTAGCTCAATCTCACCAGGTGGCTCAAACAATGTGAGCCTTGGCTTCCATAATAAACCATAATGGTCTTGGATATTTTCATAAAAGCAAAGCTAAAAAAGCCGTTTAGACCCTTTAAACTGGTTGGCTGTATGTAGAACAGCTGGAACATAGATTTAGAGTCACCGATAATATTTTATAAACATCGCAATTGACATTTTCTTCTAATCGTTTAGTACAGTGGTTCCCAAAGTGGGGTCCGGGGACCCCCAGGGGTCCTTGAGGGAGTTCCAGGGGGTTGCACCACTCAAAAAATAAAATAAAAAAGGGGGCGGGAATCATTGCATGCATAATGCAGCAGGTAAGCTACAGAAACAACAAACTTAATACCCTCTTAATTTGAATGTAAATATCTTTTTGTATTTTTTATTTGGGCATCCCAGAAGTGGTGGAACACACACTGCCAAAGACGAACACGTGTGCCAGTCGAGTGATGACAAGACGCAGCCAGCCACGCAGCCAGCCACGCAACCAGCCACGCAGCCAGCCACGCAGCCAGCCATGCAGCCAGCCACGCAGCCAGCCACGCAGCCAGCCACGCAGCCAGCCACGCAGCCAGCCATGCAACCAGCCACGCAGCCAGCCATGTCAGTGGCGAGGTATACTACAACACAATGTGTGTGTGTGTGTGTGTGTGTGTGTGTGTGTGTGTGTGTGTGTGTGTGTGTGTGTGTGTGTGTGTGTGTGTGACACAGTGTGTGTGGGCCACCGTGCCATGCTCGTCATGTTTGCGTTTAAACTATATGCAGGTTGGCCTTTATATTTCATGATGTGTATGTATGCATATACTACGGTGTGAGTTATGGTGACTGACTGCAGACATTGGCAGCTGGCTCTGTGCATTCAGCTCTTTTTTTTATTACAGTCTATGGTTCAGCTGGGTCTTTGGAGTGTGAATAGCTGTCATACACTGGCTAGGTGCAGTCCTATTTTGATCCACAAGGTGGGAGCAGTACATTTATTTTTCTTTTACCATCATAATTCTTGTCAGCTTGGAGTAATGGCTTCTCAGTGTTTCCATATTGCTAGCAGGGCTATACTCAATTTAAGATGGCTCAGGGGCCACTCAGCGAAATTCCAAAAGTCCAAGGGCCGCAAGCTAAAAATGTCAGTATTATTTTCAAAAGGAGGCTTCAATCACGAAATGTGAAGAGAACATATATGAGCAGATTATCACAGGTGAATACATAAAACAGACAGTGGTTCATACTCAGCTGACATCAGGCCGTATCACTTTCTCTTGGAACACACAATACTGTACCTACAATCTTGTTCAAAACAATTTTGTATTGGTATGACCATGACAGCCGCAGTTGTGAGTAGCACTCTGCTAGATTATAGTGTGTTTGAATTTGTGCCACAAAACATTTTTGTGACTTTATGAGAAAGCAGTGGTGTACTCAGTAATGTTAATGCTTAGATGCATCCAGAAGACGCTACATTTAGCTCCCTCCAGACACACATGCTGACCCAAACACTGAGGAGCTAAAGTAAACGTGACGTTGTTGTGATTAAACAATGTGCCACGAAAAATAGCTGTCCAAAATAGCTGTCCATAGAATGTCCAAACATGATCGCCTCGTTCGGCCAACAAAATATATCTCCCTCCCTTCACAGAAGCGCAGTGATGCCTGATTTATTCTTCGTCGTACACGTGTTATGCTTGCATGCTGAAAATGGCTGATCGACAAGCTCACAACGCGTTGTGGACGCAATGCGTTGTGAGCTTGCCGATCAGCTATTTTTAGCACGTGGAAATACGCAGGCTGTGAGAACTGAGACCCTTCACAATAAAACCATGCAGCTTTCACAAGATGGCCCAAAATAAAGACAAGGAAAAGGATTAACAATTAGGTGGCATTTCACTGCATATGAGCTATTTTTTTCTCCAAAATGTATTTAAAAAAAAATATATATAATAAGGAATTAATTTGGATAATGGTAATGGTGATATTGTAAAAGTTGTCACTTTATTAATCCCAACACTGTATGTATGTGTGTATATATTTTATATATATAATGTATGTATATGTATGTATGTATATATATATATAATGTATGTATATAGATAGGCCTATACACCGTATGGTGTGCCCCGAGATTTTTAGGCTATGAAAAGTGTGCCCTGGAGCAAAAAAGGTTGAGAAACACTGGTGTACTGTACCTTGGTGTGTAGTGATATTTTGAATAGGTTGAATTACAGCACTCATAATGTCTCTTAGTCTAGTAGCCAGCCCATAGAGCCCCATTGTGAACCCGGACATGTTGAGTACACCAAGGTTTTATGTTATGAATGTTTAGTTTGGGTCCCCAGCATGGAGAAACTGCCGGTTGCTAACTTGCATATTATGTTGGGCAATTTTCATGATTGGCATAATATGTGACCATACCAATTACAACCTATAGAAGGCAAAATATTAAAAATGTCATCATGTTTTATCTAGCATGTGATGTGTCAGACTAGGGGGTTTTCATGATGCTGAATCCATTCCAAGCATTAGTTTTGCAAAAAAACACTCATTGGGCTTAAAACAGCCATGCCGTTTTAAGCCCATCCGGCAGTTTCTACATGCTGGGGACCCATACTAAACATTTCTAACATTAATTATTTACTTAATTAATTTAATGTGTTTAATTCTTAATACGCTAAACCAACTATTTATTTAATGTTTAATTCTTAATACGCTAAACCAACTATTTATTTATATTTGATGTGTTTAATTCTTAATACGCTAATCCAACTATTTATTTAATGTGTTTAATTCTTAATACGCTAAACCAACTATTTATTCAATGTGTTTAATTCTTAATATGCTAAACCAACTATTTATTTAATGTTTAATTCTTAATACGCTAAACCAACTATTTATTTAATGTGTTTAATTCTTAATACGCTAAACCAACTATTTATATAATGTGTTTAATTCTTAATACGCTAAACCAACTATTTATTTAATGTGTTTAATTCTTAATACGCTAAACCAACTATTTATTTAATGTGTTTAATTCTTAATACGCTAAACCAACTATTTATTTAATGTGTTTAATTCTTAATACGCTAAACCAACTATTTATTTAATGTGTTTAATTCTTAATACGCTAAACCAACTATTTATTTAATGTGTTTAATTCTTAATACGCTAAACCAACTATTTATTTAATGTGTTTAATTCTTAATACGATAATCCAACTATTTATTTAATGTGTTTAATTCTTAATACGCTAAACCAACTATTTATTTAATGTGTTTAATTCTTAATACGCTAAACCAACTATTTATTTAATGTGTTTAATTCTTAATACGCTAAACCAACTATTTATTTAATGTGTTTAATTCTTAATACGCTAAACCAACTATTTATTTAATGTGTTTAATTCTTAATACGCTAAACCAACTATTTATTTAATGTGTTTAATTCTTAATACGCTAAACCAACTATTTATTTAATGTGTTTAATTCTTAATACGCTAAACCAACTATTTATTTAATGTGTTTAATTCTTAATACGCTAAACCAACTATTTATTTAATGTGTTTAATTCTTAATACGCTAAACAAACTATTTATTTAATGTGTTTAATTCTTAATACGCTAGACCAACTATTTATTTAATGTGTTTAATTCTTAATACGCTAAACCAACTATTTATTTAATGTGTTTAATTCTTAATACGCTAAACCAACTATTTATTTAATGTGTTTAATTCTTAATACGCTAAACCAACTATTTATTTAATGTGTTTAATTCTTAATACGCTAAACCAACTATTTATTTAATGTGTTTAATTCTTAATACGCTAAACCAACTATTTATTTAATGTGTTTAATTCTTAATACGCTAAACCAACTATTTATTTAATGTGTTTAATTCTTAATACGCTAAACCAACTATTTATTTAATGTGTTTAATTCTTAATACGCTAAACCAACTATTTATTTAATGTGTTTAATTCTTAATACGCTAAACCAACTATTTATTTAATGTGTTTAATTCTTAATACGCTAAACCAACTATTTATTTATATTTGATGTGTTTAATTCTTAATACGCTAATCCAACTATTTATTTAATGTGTTTAATTCTTAATACGCTAAACCAACTATTTATTCAATGTGTTTAATTCTTAATACGCTAAACCAACTATTTATTTAATGTGTTTAATTCTTAATACGCTAAACCAACTATTTATTTAATGTGTTTAATTCTTAATACGCTAAACCAACTATTTATTTAATGTGTTTAATTCTTAATACGCTAAACCAACTATTTATATAATGTGTTTAATTCTTAATACGCTAAACCAACTATTTATTTAATGTGTTTAATTCTTAATACGCTAAACCAACTATTTATTCAATGTGTTTAATTCTTAATACGCTAAACCAACTATTTATTCAATGTGTTTAATTCTTAATACGCTAAACCAACTATTTATTTAATGTGTTTAATTCTTAATACGCTAAACCAACTATTTATTTAATGTGTTTAATTCTTAATACGCTAAACCAACTATTTATTTAATGTGTTTAATTCTTAATACGCTAAACCAACTATTTATTTAATGTGTTTAATTCTTAATACGCTAAACCAACTATTTATTTAATGTGTTTAATTCTTAATACGCTAAACCAACTATTTATTTAATGTGTTTAATTCTTAATACGCTAAACCAACTATTTATTTATATTGATGTGTTTAATTCTTAATACGCTAAACCAACTATTTATTTAATGTGTTTAATTCTTAATACGCTAAACCAACTATTTATTTAATGTGTTTAATTCTTAATACGCTAAACCAACTATTTATTTAATGTGTTTAATTCTTAATACGCTAAACCAACTATTTATTTATATTTGATGTGTTTAATTCTTAATACGCTAAACCAACTATTTATTTAATGTGTTTAATTCTTAATACGCTAAACCAACTATTTATTTAATGTGTTTAATTCTTAATACGCTAAACCAACTATTTATATAATGTGTTTAATTCTTAATACGCTAAACCAACTATTTATTTAATGTGTTTAATTCTTAATACGCTAAACCAACTATTTATTTAATGTGTTTAATTCTTAATACGCTAAACCAACTATTTATTTATATTTGATGTGTTTAATTCTTAATACGCTAAACCAACTATTTATTTAATGTGTTTAATTCTTAATACGCTAAACCAACTATTTATTTAATGTGTTTAATTCTTAATACGCTAAACCAACTATTTATATAATGTGTTTAATTCTTAATACGCTAAACCAACTATTTATTTAATGTGTTTAATTCTTAATACGCTAAACCAACTATTTATTTAATGTGTTTAATTCTTAATACGCTAAACCAACTATTTATTTAATGTGTTTAATTCTTAATACGCTAAACCAACTATTTATTTAATGTGTTTAATTCTAAATACGCTAAACCAACTATTTATTTAATGTGTTTAATTCTTAATACGCTAAACCAACTATTTATTTAATGTGTTTAATTCTTAATACGCTAAACCAACTATTTATTTAATGTGTTTAATTCTTAATACGCTAAACCAACTATTTATTTAATGTGTTTAATTTTTAATACGATAATCCAACTATTTATTTGATGTGTTTAATTCTTAATACGCTAAACCAACTATTTATTTGATGTGTTTAATTCTAAATACGCTAAACCAACTATTTATTTAATGTGTTTAATTCTTAATACGCTAAACCAACTATTTATTTAATGTGTTTAATTCTTAATACGCTAAACCAACTATTTATTTAATGTGTTTAATTCTTAATACGCTAAACCAACTATTTATTTAATGTGTTTAATTTTTAATACGATAATCCAACTATTTATTTGATGTGTTTAATTCTTAATACGCTAAACCAACTATTTATTTGATGTGTTTAATTCTTAATACGCTAATCCAACTATTTATTTGATGTGTTTAATTCTTAATACGCTAATCCAACTATTTATTTGATGTGTTTAATTCTTAATACGCTAAACCAACTATTTATTTGATGTGTTTAATTCTTAATACGCTAAACCAACTATTTATTTAATGTGTTTAATTCTTAATACGCTAAACCAACTATTTATTTAATGTGTTTAATTCTTAATACGCTAAACCAACTATTTATTTAATGTGTTTAATTCTTAATACGCTAAACCAACTATTTATTTAATGTGTTTAATTCTTAATACGCTAAACCAACTATTTATTTATATTTGATGTGTTTAATTCTTAATACGCTAAACCAACTATTTATTTGATGTGTTTAATTCTTAATACGCTAAACCAACTATTTATTTAATGTGTTTAATTCTTAATACGCTAAACCAACTATTTATTTAATGTGTTTAATTCTTAATACGCTAAACCAACTATTTATTTAATGTGTTTAATTCTTAATACGCTAAACCAACTATTTATTTATTGTGTTTAATTCTAAATACGCTAAACCAACTATTTATTTAATGTGTTTAATTCTTAATACGCTAAACCAACTATTTATTTAATGTGTTTAATTCTTAATACGCTAAACCAACTATTTATTTAATGTGTTTAATTCTTAATACGCTAAACCAACTATTTATTTAATGTGTTTAATTTTTAATACGATAATCCAACTATTTATTTGATGTGTTTAATTCTTAATACGCTAAACCAACTATTTATTTAATGTGTTTAATTCTAAATACGCTAAACCAACTATTTATTTAATGTGTTTAATTCTTAATACGCTAAACCAACTATTTATTTAATGTGTTTAATTCTTAATACGCTAAACCAACTATTTATTTAATGTGTTTAATTCTTAATACGCTAAACCAACTATTTATTTAATGTGTTTAATTTTTAATACGATAATCCAACTATTTATTTGATGTGTTTAATTCTTAATACGCTAAACCAACTATTTATTTGATGTGTTTAATTCTTAATACGCTAATCCAACTATTTATTTGATGTGTTTAATTCTTAATACGCTAATCCAACTATTTATTTGATGTGTTTAATTCTTAATACGCTAAACCAACTATTTATTTGATGTGTTTAATTCTTAATACGCTAAACCAACTATTTATTTAATGTGTTTAATTCTTAATACGCTAAACCAACTATTTATTTAATGTGTTTAATTCTTAATACGCTAAACCAACTATTTATTTAATGTGTTTAATTCTTAATACGCTAAACCAACTATTTATTTAATGTGTTTAATTCTTAATACGCTAAACCAACTATTTATTTATATTTGATGTGTTTAATTCTTAATACGCTAAACCAACTATTTATTTGATGTGTTTAATTCTTAATACGCTAAACCAACTATTTATTTAATGTGTTTAATTCTTAATACGCTAAACCAACTATTTATTTAATGTGTTTAATTCTTAATACGCTAAACCAACTATTTATTTGATGTGTTTAATTATTAATACGCTAATCCAACTATTTATTTAATGTGTTTAATTCTTAATACGCTAAACCAACTATTTATTTAATGTGTTTAATTCTTAATACGCTAAACCAACTATTTATTTAATGTGTTTAATTATTAATACGCTAAACCAACTATTTATTTAATGTGTTTAATTCTTAATACGCTAAACCAACTATTTATTTATATTTGATGTGTTTAATTCTTAATACGCTAAACCAACTATTTATTTGATGTGTTTAATTCTTAATACGATAATCCAACTATTTATTTGATGTGTTTAATTCTTAATACGCTAAACCAACTATTTATTTGATGTGTTTAATTCTTAATACGCTAATCCAACTATTTATTTGATGTGTTTAATTCTTAATACGCTAAACCAACTATTTATTTGATGTGTTTAATTCTTAATACGCTAAACCAACTATTTATTTGATGTGTTTAATTCTTAATACGCTAAACCAACTATTTATTTAATGTGTTTAATTCTTAATACGCTAAACCAACTATTTATTTAATGTGTTTAATTCTTAATACGCTAAACCAACTATTTATTTGATGTGTTTAATTCTTAATACGCTAAACCAACTATTTATTTGATGTGTTTAATTCTTAATACGCTAAACCAACTATTTATTTGATGTGTTTAATTCTTAACACGCTAAACCAACTATTTATTTGATGTGTTTAATTCTTAACACGATAATCCAACTATTTATTTGATGTGTTTAATTCTTAATACGCTAAACCAACTATTTATTTGATGTGTTTAATTCCTAATACGCTAATCCAACTATTTATTTGATGTGTTTAATTCTTAATACGCTAAACCAACTATTTATTTGATGTGTTTAATTCTTAATACGCTAAATTAACTATTTATTTGATGTGTTTAATTCTTAATACGCTAAACCAACTATTTATTTGATGTGTTTAATTCTTAATACGCTAAACCAACTATTTATTTGATGTGTTTAATTCTTAATACGCTAAACCAACTATTTATTTAATGTGTTTAATTCTTAATACGCTAAACCAACTATTTATTTATATTTGATGTGTTTAATTCTTAATACGCTAAACCAACTATTTATTTGATGTGTTTAATTCTTAATACGCTAAACCAACTATTTATTTAATGTGTTTAATTCTTAATACGCTAAACCAACTATTTATTTAATGTGTTTAATTCTTAATACGCTAAACCAACTATTTATTTAATGTGTTTAATTCTTAATACGCTAAACCAACTATTTATTTGATGTGTTTAATTATTAATACGCTAATCCAACTATTTATTTAATGTGTTTAATTCTTAATACGCTAAACCAACTATTTATTTAATGTTTTTAATTCTTAATACGCTAAACCAACTATTTATTTAATGTGTTTAATTCTTAATACGCTAAACCAACTATTTATTTAATGTGTTTAATTCTTAATACGCTAAACCAACTATTTATTTATATTTGATGTGTTTAATTCTTAATACGCTAAACCAACTATTTATTTATATTTGATGTGTTTAATTCTTAATACGCTAAACCAACTATTTATTTAATGTGTTTAATTCTTAATACGCTAAACCAACTATTTATTTAATGTGTTTAATTCTTAATTTGCTAATCCAACTATTTATTTAATGTGTTTAATTCTTAATACGCTAAACCAACTATTTATTCAATGTGTTTAATTCTTAATACGCCAAACCAACTATTTATTTAATGTTTAATTCTTAATACGCTAAACCAACTATTTATTTAATGTGTTTAATTCTTAATACGCTAAACCAACTATTCATATAATGTGTTTAATTCTTAATACGCTAAACCAACTATTTATTTAATGTGTTTAATTCTTAATACGCTAAACCAACTATTTATTTAATGTGTTTAATTCTTAATACGCTAAACCAACTATTTATTTGATGTGTTTAATTCTTAATACGCTAAACCAACTATTTATTTGATGTGTTTAATTCTTAATACGCTAAACCAACTATTTATTTGATGTGTTTAATTCTTAATACGCTAAACCAACTATTTATTTAATGTGTTTAATTCTTAATACGCTAAACCAACTATTTATTTAATGTGTTTAATTCTTAATACGCTAAACCAACTATTTATTTAATGTGTTTAATTCTTAATACGCTAAACCAACTAGTTATTTGATGTGTTTAATTATTAATACGCTAATCCAACTATTTATTTAATGTGTTTAATTCTTAATACGCTAAACCAACTATTTATTTAATGTTTTTAATTCTTAATACGCTAAACCAACTATTTATTTAATGTGTTTAATTCTTAATACGCTAAACCAACTATTTATTTAATGTGTTTAATTCTTAATACGCTAAACCAACTATTTATTTATATTTGATGTGTTTAATTCTTAATACGCTAAACCAACTATTTATTTATATTTGATGTGTTTAATTCTTAATACGCTAAACCAACTATTTATTTGATGTGTTTAATTCTTAATACGCTAAACCAACTATTTATTTGATGTGTTTAATTCTTAATACGCTAAACCAACTATTTATTTAATGTGTTTAATTCTTAATACGCTAAACCAACTATTTATTTATATTTGATGTGTTTAATTCTTAATACGCTAAACCAACTATTTATTTGATGTGTTTAATTCTTAATACGCTAAACCAACTATTTATTTAATGTGTTTAATTCTTAATACGCTAAACCAACTATTTATTTAATGTGTTTAATTCTTAATACGCTAAACCAACTATTTATTTAATGTGTTTAATTCTTAATACGCTAAACCAACTATTTATTTGATGTGTTTAATTATTAATACGCTAATCCAACTATTTATTTAATGTGTTTAATTCTTAATACGCTAAAACCAACTATTTATTTAATGTTTTTAATTCTTAATACGCTAAACCAACTATTTATTTAATGTGTTTAATTCTTAATAAACCAACTATTTATTTAATGTGTTTAATTCTTAATTTGCTAATCCAACTATTTATTTAATGTGTTTAATTCTTAATACGCTAAACCAACTATTTATTCAATGTGTTTAATTCTTAATACGCCAAACCAACTATTTATTTAATGTTTAATTCTTAATACGCTAAACCAACTATTTATTTAATGTGTTTAATTCTTAATACGCTAAACCAACTATTCATATAATGTGTTTAATTCTTAATACGCTAAACCAACTATTTATTTAATGTGTTTAATTCTTAATACGCTAAACCAACTATTTATTTAATGTGTTTAATTATTAATACGTTAAACCAACTATTTATTTAATGTGTTTAATTCTTAATACGCTAAACCAACTATTTATGTAATGTGTTTAATTCTTAATACGCTAAACCAACTATTTATTTAATGTGTTTAATTCTTAATACGCTAAACCAACTATTTATTTAATGTGTTTAATTCTTAATACGCTAAACCAACTATTTATTTAATGTGTTTAATTCTTAATACGCTAAACCAACTATTTATTTGATGTGTTTAATTATTAATACGCTAATCCAACTATTTATTTAATGTGTTTAATTATTAATACGCTAAACCAACTATTTATTTAATGTGTTTAATTCTTAATACGCTAAACCAACTATTTATTTAATATGTTTAATTCTTAATACGCTAAACCAACTATTT
The DNA here is from genome assembly GCF_963924005.1 of Protomyctophum bolini. Taxonomy (NCBI): domain Eukaryota; kingdom Metazoa; phylum Chordata; class Actinopteri; order Myctophiformes; family Myctophidae; genus Protomyctophum; species Protomyctophum bolini. The sequence goes on from NW_027666167.1 coordinate 25,173, forward strand.
ATTTGATGTGTTTAATTCTTAATACGCTAAACCAACTATTTATATTTGATGTGTTTAATTCTTAATACGCTAATCCAACTATTTATTTAATGTGTTTAATTCTTAATACGCTAAACCAACTATTTATTTAATGTGTTTAATTCTTAATACGCTAAACCAACTATTTATTTATATTTGATGTGTTTAATTCTAAACAGACAGACAGAAAGTGGGCCCTATATATAGGGCTCGAAAAGATTTTCTACAAATGTAGGTGGCGCTAATAGTTCAAATGAGCTAGTTGATAGCAATTAGTCCTAATGATCTCTTTGTTCAGTTTCAGAGATACAGTCTGATTAGTGTGCCAACTAAAACACAGACAGAAGACAAAACACATAGTACAAAAAGAAAGAAATGTATAGAAAAGTTCAGAGTATTTGCTCACTCAAATCAATGTACAAAAATAAAGAAAGGAAATGTATAGAAAAGTTCAGAGTATCACTCAAATCAATGTTTAAGTACTGTGGCAGGTGAACCACCTTCACCTTCTTGATCATGGTGTCTCCCCTGCCAGGTAAGTACACTTACTGTGTACCAGAGTGCAGGTTAACAAGCAAATGCAGAGTCAGACCGGTAGTCAGAGTGTATGTGAAAGTGGGCCCTATATATAGGGCTGGAAAAAGATTTTTAACAAATGTATGTGGCGCTAATAGTTCAAATGAGCTAGTTGGTAGCAATTAGTCCTAATGATCTTTGTTCAGTTTCAGAGATACAGTCTGATTAGTGTGCCAACTAAAACACAGACAGAAGACAAAGCAGATAGTACAAAAAGAAAGAAATGAGATACAGTCTGATTAGTGTGCCAACTAAAACACAGACAGAAGACAAAACACATAGTACAAAAAGAAAGAAATGTATAGAAAAGTTCAGAGTATGTGCTCACTCAAATCAATGTACAAAAATAAAGAAAGGAAATGTATAGAAAAGTTCAGAGTATCACTCAAATCAATGTTTAAGTACTGTGGCAGGTGAACCACCTTCACCTTCTTGATCATGGTGTCTCCCCTGCCAGGTAAGTACACTTACTGTGTACCAGAGTGCAGGTTAACAAGCAAATGCAGAGTCAGACCGGTAGTCAGAGTGTATGTGAAAGTGGGCCCTATATATAGGGCTGGAAAAAGATTTTTAACAAATGTATGTGGCGCTAATAGTTCAAATGAGCTAGTTGGTAGCAATTAGTCCTAATGATCTTTGTTCAGTTTCAGAGATACAGTCTGATTAGTGTGCCAACTAAAACACAGACAGAAGACAAAGCAGATAGTACAAAAAGAAAGAAATGAGATACAGTCTGATTAGTGTGCCAACTAAAACACAGACAGAAGACAAAACACATAGTACAAAAAGAAAGAAATGTATAGAAAAGTTCAGAGTATGTGCTCACTCAAATCAATGTACAAAAATAAAGAAAGGAAATGTATAGAAAAGTTCAGAGTATCACTCAAATCAATGTTTAAGTACTGTGGCAGGTGAACCACCTTCACCTTCTTGATCATGGTGTCTCCCCTGCCAGGTAAGTACACTTACTGTGTACCAGAGTGCAGGTTAACAAGCAAATGCAGAGTCAGACCGGTAGTCAGAGTGTATGTGAAAGTGGGCCCTATATATAGGGCTGGAAAAAGATTTTTAACAAATGTATGTGGCGCTAATAGTTCAAATGAGCTAGTTGGTAGCAATTAGTCCTAATGATCTTTGTTCAGTTTCAGAGATACAGTCTGATTAGTGTGCCAACTAAAACACAGACAGAAGACAAAACAGATAGTACAAAAAGAAAGAAATGAGATACAGTCTGATTAGTGTGCCAACTAAAACACAGACAGAAGACAAAACAGATAGTACAAAAAGAAAGAAATGAGATACAGTCTGATTAGTGTGCCAACTAAAACACAGACAGAAGACAAAACACATAGTACAAAAAGAAAGAAATGTATAGAAAAGTTCAGAGTATGTGCTCACTCAAATCAATGTACAAAAATAAAGAAAGGAAATGTATAGAAAAGTTCAGAGTATCACTCAAATCAATGTTTAAGTACTGTGGCAGGTGAACCACCTTCACCTTCTTGATCATGGTGTCTCCCCTGCCAGGTAAGTACACTTACTGTGTACCAGAGTGCAGGTTAACAAGCAAATGCAGAGTCAGACCGGTAGTCAGAGTGTATGTGAAAGTGGGCCCTATATATAGGGCTGGAAAAAGATTTTTAACAAATGTATGTGGCGCTAATAGTTCAAATGAGCTAGAAGGTGAAGGTGGTTCACCTGCCACAGTACTTAAACATTGATTTATCTGGCCGAGCGGTGTATGGGGCAAAGATAAATGAGTCCGGTGGTAGTTGCTTGCCCTTGCTGTACGGAGGAGCCAGTCTTCAGGCAGAATCCTTCCGCATCGACCACAACAATGGCTTCAGCGCAAACCCAGAGTAGGCGCAATGCTGTCAGATTTGAGCTCCAGGGCGAGTTCGAGATGGATCGTTTGCAGTTCTCAAGGAATGTATTGCAGGCTGAACTTGGATTTTCAGAACAACAGCTGGATTATATCTTCGCTCTCCCAGGAAAGAAGGTATTTGAAGTCATCTTCGGCACGTTTGGATGTTTTGAGCAGTGTGTTGACAGATTTCGTCAGAGAAAAGAGAACAACCCGAGGTTGCAGAACATCAGACTCATTCCACTCTCGGAGAGAGATGCAAAAACAGTGACAGTGATAATGTATTCTGAAAATGTCCCAACTGCCGATATAGTGCTCAAAGCGCTTTACAACGGTTCATTCATTCATACTTTGGGAGGTGAAGGTTCATTCATTGGGAGGTGAAGCGGTGAACAGTCGACGCCAGCGTCCTCACTTCACACATTCACACACCGACGGTGGCGAGCTCACACCGACCGACTCATTGGAGGCAGGGTGGGGTTCAGTGTCTTGCTCAAGGACACTTTGACATGTGGACAGGAGGAGGAGCCGGGATTCCAACCGCGGGATCATTGGACGACCTGCTCTACCTCCTGAGCCACAGCCGCCCGCTGCCACTAAAGTGTGGCCACGATCACCGTGGCTGGTGATCCGGTCTGGCGGTGTCCCCCCCCCCCCTTATCTCTCCCCC
>NW_027666166.1:0-35000 GCF_963924005.1 Protomyctophum bolini
GCCTGCAAAATAATTTGCCTGCTAAATAATTTGCCTGCAAAATAATTTGCCAAAATAATTTGCCTGCAAAATAATTTGCCTGCAAAATAATTTGCCTGCAAAATAATTTGCCTGCAAAATAATTTGCCTGCAAAATAATTTGCCTGCAAAATAGTTTGCCTGCAAAATAATTTGCCTGCAAAATAATTTGCCTGCTAAATAATTTGATAATTTGACCCAAAATAATTTGACCCAAAATAACCCAAAATAATTTGACCCAAAATAACCCAAAATAATTTTGGGATTAGGGTTAGGGTTATTCTGGTTCATCCGATGTTCTGGGCATCTTTGTAAAGTTAGTGTTAGTAAAAAGCAGGTAAAAGAGTAAAGTTTGAGCAGACTAACATCAGTCACTCTACCATTCAATGTAGTAGAAGACCTGCAAGCTTACACCGCAGATATGTCGTCTCCGCCTACAGGAAATGCGTTTGCTGCGACCATTAGACCCGTTTCTGAATTAGTCTATACTCCCTCCCCCTGGTCCGCCTGATGGAGGGGAAAGGAAATGGTTGGAATAACGTGTTCCTTCCACATGCTAGTTCGCAGTTCACTCCTCGTGCATTGAATTGAAGGAAACATGAGCTCAGTTCGGGGCTCTCCCCAGGTTGGCAGAGGGAGAGTGGTGCCTAGCATCACAGCCTTAGGCAATTGGCACCGGGTAAATTATTTTATGAGGGCCTGGGCCGTGGCTCAGTGGTCCAGGCACCTTGGCCGGTAGCCAGAGCCTGGCAGTGTGCCTCGAGTGGGCTCGACTCCCGATCCCGACGGCCTTTACTGCATCTCTCTCCCCATTTCCTGTCCGCCTACTACCCTCTATAAAAAACTATTAAATAAAAAAAACATTAAAAAAAAAAGAAGAGAGAAAAAATAAAACATAAAGGCAGATATTTCATCCATTCTGTGCCTTCCTGACTTGGTTCCTCTCTTGTATGTATGCTTCTGTCCCCCTGAACGCAGTGCGAGTATGAGGACAATGTTGAGTTCTGGGGTAAAGATAGCACCTTCCGGGTCACCCTTCGTGCCGCCGCTCCACGCCACTCAGTGGAGATCCCCGAATCGGTGCTGTTGCCGCTCTGTGCCGTGCACACACACCACTTTCCTGTTCAGAAATGCCAGGTATGTGTGTGTGTGTGTGTGTGTGTGTGTGTGTGTGTGTGTGTGTGTGTTTGTGTGATCCTAAGTTTGGATAGTACTAGAACTAGATGATTGATTACCAATGTTTTGACTGATATTTTGTCAAAAAGTGCTAAATTGATTCTAATACATTTGAAATACTTTGATGAAAGCTTTTCAAAAACCAACGTGTCGCATTATTTTAGACATTTCTGATTTCTGCACATTGGGTGAAGAAGTGTGAAGAAAGCAAGGCATGGGGAATGAGTCTTTCAACCACCCTCCCTCCCTCCCTCTACCATCACCATTTATGTCTCTTCTCTCTGGCCTGCCCTCACCCACTCACCCCTCTCTCAGTAAGTTGCAGACATGTTTTCAGTGGGTGAGTGTGGCGCCATTCCAACTCAGCCCAGAGCGAGGCCTGCTGAAGCCTGGTGAGCAGTGTCAAGTCGCAGTGGTCTTCCGACCACAAGAGGCGCTGCTGCATCAGCAAGAGGCCCGCTGCAAGTTTGGAGAGGAAGGGGAGGAGCTTGAGAACCTCTGCACTGTTCTTCTTGAAGGACTTGGTTAGTAACACATGACACTGATAACCGCAAGGCGAGAGTTGTTACCTTGAACCTGAACCTTTAGGAAATTGATGCAATCTGAGACCATAGAGCGCCGAAGTCTGACGTCACTTTCAGTAGAGGGCGTCAGTCCCCAGGTTCATGTATTTGTTTAGTTGCATTGAAATCCCCATTGAGGCGATTTTAGATCGCCTCATATAACAACTGTTTGAAAAATAAACATGTCACCCCGGCCGCTTCATATTCCCCTAACCATAACCGCTCATATGGATATGAAGAATCAACTGACTGAGAGAAAACGCTAATGTTACTGCTGCTGAATTAGTTAGATTTTCGCTAGAAGCAGACTGTATCATATATGAGTGACTGACTGTTGCAAACGATACAGAGACACCTCCCCGACAATAACGCAGAGACAGCTTGTTTATTTTTGGACCACAACGCTTATAGTAGACGATATTAAGATCACCCCATGTTATTTTCCATAGAGAAATTACTTCCGCGAACCAGGGGAATCGAAGGGATGAGCGAGTTACGTCAGGACTTCGGTGCTCTATTCAAATAAAACAAAAGGTAATGTTGCCCTGAGAGGCAATACAGTAGTTTCTCAACCAAATATGGCATGGTCATGTAGTCCAGGTGACGCTTCAGGCTGTTGCTCCTTCCTCAGACTTAGCCCAATATTTAGATTCCGAGACAGAGTGGATCAAAACACCTTTTTTATTGAAAACTACGGACCTGCGGGGTGTTATTGCTTGCCGCACACAAACCGGACAAGTGGGGCAACCGGGAAAGCAGCTTAGATTTTGCATTTGTACAAGATAAGAGTTACTTTGAGGCAGGGATTTTCGCTTGTGGCCAAAAATAAGCAGTATGGTCGCTTAGACTGACTAAATGAGATCTCCCACAGATCGGTGCACGGCATGCACATTATGTGCAGACATGTTAACCACTTGACTTGAGCCCATAACTTCTCATGCGACAAATATCAAAAATAGCGTGTTGACATGTGATGTAAGCTAAGGTTGTATATCTCCACTTTATGTTGGTTTGGAAATTGTCATATTGATTCACATTGATAACATACAGGCAGACGGGTGGTAAATGCAAGTTATGATTTTAAAGTCATACAAGCATCATACAAATGTATATATTTGTATGATGCCACTCTGTTGTGTTGTGATAGGTTTATTTACCTTTTAAATTAAACTTTAAACAGGATACAGGCTTTAGTTTACACAGTCAAAGACGTCCGGAAACGCCACTGCCACGTTGTGTGCTTGCAGATTGCCTATTGACGTTGGGGTGCACATACCAGCACGTCATGAAATAGAAATCACACTTCAGAACATGGAAAATAGTAAATACATCTCAGTTCAGTGACCATACCAATTGTGTAAAGAAATGAGACTGTCTCTCTTGCTAAGAATGGAATGTTCCTGTAAAAGATATTTGCTCTGTCCTTTTCATCTGGATTGAACACATTTGCAATTTACAATTTAGGCATTTAGCAGACGCTTTTAATCCAGAGCGATTTACAGTAAGCAAGAAGAACAACACAAGAACCTTATAGAATATCCGTACAATATTCTATTTATTTGATCATAGGTTGTAGCCTACTAGACTGCATGGGCAAGACCACTTCTTCTTAGTCACTGTTTTGCTGTTAACAGGATCATATGGGCTGTAATAATAACATTATTTAATTATTTCAAGAACCTTTCCAAAATGTCTTTGTTTCATTGTTACTAGTGCTTGCAAATCTTGTTACAATATACTTGAAACTATTTCCCACCTCTGATGGAACAACAACAACAAAAATGTCTCCTAATATAGCAGGATTCAAGTGTTGTGAAATTACAATGTCATCATTATTTATAAAATATACCGGTATATGACTTTCATAACATTTATTAGGCCTATTCATGTTGACCGAGGGACAAAGAGAGAATATTTAATTGTAGGGTATTTGAGTAGTTGGATAGTTTTTATTGCATATCATTCGATATTGGATGACATGAGCCAGAAATCTATTTATAGATTATTATTATTTTCCTCCTTTCCTTTTTTTTACTGACAGTTATTGGGAACACAATATTGTTTTAGTTATAGGAATGGCTGCACTTATATTGTAATCGTATTTAAAACGTACTTTGAACATGATGTTTTCACGTGTATTGTTGTCAAATGTCAATGTTATTTAATTGAAAGAGTTTTAGATTAATATATTTCACACAACGGCAATGGTTCTTTATTGCTTCTCATGGGTTGGATTACCTTACTTAAACATACAAGGCCTCACGATCTTTGGCAGGCCTGAACACCAGTTTTGGAAACACTGGAGTAGAACAACAGCGTCTAAAGCTGAAACAAGGGTGATCGTGTGTGGATGAGTTTATCTGAATCTGCCTCCATGTTTCCCCTATTTTTGCCCTGGGTTTTCCGTCTGCACTCCTTTCTTTTTTTTCTTCCCCGTTATTTTCTTAATATACCTTTTGTAGCAAAGTACCCATATCTGCAGCTGAAGAGCTCAGACAGGAAGCAGGAAGTGGACAGCGCAGCGCTCCACTTAGGCTATGTACCTGTGGGTGTCAGTGTGCAGAAACACTTTGATGTTACCAATCCTTCCCCTGTGAGTAGAAAATGAAGACATGCACAGTATACGCATCCTCCTTGTACCTCTCTCTCTCTCTCTAGTCAGCGAAAGTTACCAATCTGCAAAATATGACTAATGGCTTTCTTCACAAATATCACCTCTCAATTTGTTCCAACCGAACCTTGTGACAGCTGCTGAAAGTTGGGGTACCATTAACAACCTATATGCAGGCAAAATGTTCTCATTTTTAATCTGCTTTAGTTTAAGTAGCATGTGACGGGTCAAACTAGGGGTTTTCTCCTTGGGCTAAAACGTTTTGTTTTTTTAAGATATTTTTTGCGGCTTACGCCTTTTATTGGTTTTTGAAGGGACAGACAGTAGGCTGACAGGAAACGGGAGAGAGATGGGGGGATGACATGCAGTAAAGGCCGTGTCGGGCTCGGGAGTCGAACCCGCGGCACACTGCGACTGGATTACTAGTCGGGTGCCCAAACGGTTACGCCACCGCCTGGGCCGGCTAAAACGTATTTGTGCAAAACAGAATCATGAAAAACCCCTATAGTTTGACACGTCACATGCTACTTAAAGCAAAATGGAAATTAGTAAATTTGCATATAGGTTCAGGTTGTTAATGGTACTTGGAACTAGAACTTTCAGCACCTGTCGCAAAGTTTCCCAAGGGAGTTGGGTTGGAACAAATTGAGAGGTGATAGTAGACACCTTTTATGAACATATTTTGTGAAGAAAGCTATTGGTATAAGCATTTATTTTGCAGGTTGGTCACACATTTGGCTTACTTTCCCTAACTACTCTCTCTCCACTCTCCTTCCCTCCCTCCCTCTCCTCCAGGTGATGACCTCCTTCTCCCTCTCTCGGCTGCCTGGTGCTTCACCCCTGCTCGGGTCAGAGTTCAGCTGTGACGTCACCAACGGGGAGGTGGCTCCCGGTGCGTCGCTGCGGGTGACGGTCACTTACGCCCCGCTGGCCGCAGACGCAGTCTCTGTCGACTACCTGTCCCTGAACTATCCCGGATCGCTCAGCAAAGCCCTGCTCAAACTCACCGGGAAATGTATAGGTAGGTATACAGGTGCACTATGAATCGTTTTAGGGCGAGAAGAAGCGAACAGGCAGTGGGTGAGGGCACATTTTCATAATTGTTCAAACTTCTTATACTTCTTAGACTTTCAGAAATGCCAAAAATATGAGATTTATAAGCTCACAACATGTTGTGATGTGATGTCTTGTGAGCTTGTGTTAGCAAGACACCATTGTACGTCTAAGTATAAAGTAGGGATTTAGTGGTTAACCGTTTTGCTTTTGGAAAGCTCTCGTTAATGGCAGTGGTGGAAAGTAACTTCATACATTTACTTAAACAATTTTTGTATTTTTCCAGTTTTCCATGTGTCTATGAGGTGACAGTACTTCATTAGACACCCTGGAGTTGTTTTTATGTGCAATGGTGTATTAACTTTGTATGGCACCGTCGTTTTTCACCAGAAGCAGAGACGTGTGTTTTCATTTTTTCAACCAGTCTAACGTTCATTAGAAGGACAATATCAGTCACCAGAAGCAGAGACGTGTGTGAAGTTACAATTGGTTTATATAGGAAGGTAAAGTTAATATCAAATATCTAAATATTGAATCAAGCAACTTAAAAACCATCTGGGGTGAAACACAGAAGTCAGATGTTAAAATGACAGCAGGGGGAAAAAAAAACTTTAATATTGGACACCTCTTTATAATAATTTCTGTCTGTCTGTTTCTTTCTTACACGTGTGTGCGTGCGTGCGTGCGTGCGTGCGTGCGTGCGTGCGTGCGTGCGTGCGTGTGTGTGTGTGTGTGCGTGTGTGTGTGACAGTCTACACCGTCTTTGCGCTCCTAGAATACTTGGTCGTTGGATCCAACATGGCGTTCCACCTCACTGCAGCCTTGGACTTCAGCAACCAGGAAGTACTGGTGGCCACGCCCCCTGAGGACAAGAGATACTGACCTCACACACACACACATTTGAATTATTTTATTTGGTCCACAAAAAAAAGGAAAAATGCATAGGACATAAACATTATGGGTGCAGTTATTATGTTACAATCACAAGCCTATGACACATGTTTGGAATCATACTGCTAATATAAATGATGTTCCTCGGTTTCCTGTCAATCAAAATCATGCCTAACATTAACCTCAGTAAAAAAATACAAGAACCGCTGAGAGCGAGATTTTAGAAATGTTAGCCCCTCTAACATTCTCTGCACGTCTGTGTGTGTGTGTGTGTGTGTGTGTGTGTGTGTGTGTGTGTGTGCGCGCGTGTGCGTGCGCGTGCGTGCGTGTGTGCACACGCGCATTATGTATACAGCAAACATTTCCTCTCATTTTTTTAAGATTCGTTTTTTGGCTTTTGTGCCTTTGTTGATAGTTACAAGCGACGAGCTGACGCGACAATAAGAGCCTATTATGTGGCATTATGTGGCATGTGCCTGGACTAGGCCAGCATTGACTGTTTCCTGGTGTATTGTGACTGTAATCTTGACAGGTTTCCTGAAGACCAAAGATGAGTCAGTGTGAGGAGAGAGAGGAGGAGGGAGCTGACAAACATCACATCCACAGAGCAGAGCCTCCATCTGTGTCTATGAAGAGTCATGAACCTCCTGACTTCAGTAATGAACCTGGACCTCCAGATACAACGTATGTGAATCCTCCTATACAATTCAAGGTTCAATGTTGTACTTTATTCTTCCATCTTGTGTACACTACATGTACATAAGAGTGAAACTTGGCTTCCTTCAGACAATGCAGCAGCATTATATACACCAGCGGTTCCCAAACTTTTTCACGTCAAGGACCCCCAAAAAATATATGCCAGGGACCCCCATAAGAGAAGATTTGTACGGCTCTAGCGGTGATTCTCAACCCGTTTAATTTCAAGGACCCCCAGTTTCACATGCATTAGTCTACATATCCCCATTTAATGGCATTTCTATCTCTGGGACCCCCAATTTATATTGTAAAATCAATGCTAATTTAACTCTGAGAGTGTACAAATGGAACCAAATGGACCCTAACGGGTCTCTGAGTTACAGTCCCATAAGGGTCCAGTTGGTTCATAACTATCATCTAGCTGGGTCCCCCCTGGAACTCCCTCAAGTACCCCTGGAGGTCCCCGGACCCCACTTTGGGAACCACTGATATACACAACACTATAATACAACTTTGTGATCTCATGCTAAGTTACATGAATGACAAAAACAAGACATAACATCTAATAATGTTGTATGAATCCTGTTCAAAGTTAATCTACAGATTGTAAGTTACTGTGTGTGCAGTTTGTGAATGAAGTGGTACAAATCAGTGTGGTGTTCAGTAGACAGGCTGGCTGCTTGTGTGCATGTATAGTATGTGAACAGTAATATGTACAGTATGTGATTGTGTACAGTATATGCAACAAGCCATGTTTAAACTATCCCCGGTTATTGTATTGTATATTTAGTAAGTCTTGTACAGTGACAACTAAAGTCTCTGTAATGTTTATGTTGTACTATTGTCTATTACTATAAAACTAAAATAAAGGGATTTAAGATCAATCTATATGGCTCTGCCTCCTACTGACTGCCTAGTCCTAATCTGGTGTACTTGTGCCCTCTCTTGGCCAGGCCCTGTAACTACAGTATTTTACATGCATAGTAAAACTACAACAAAACAATTTATATAATGTTTTTTGCAATTTTAGTTTTCTTTTTGCTGCAATGTTGTGAGAGGAAACTAAAAGATGTTACCCTTGTATAAATAAAATGAAATGTAACAATAATACAAATAAAAAAAAGAATTGACAATGTCATTAACACAAACAATGTTATGATTCCAGAAGTCTGTACCACAGAGCAGAGTCTCCAACACCCAGCTACATGTCTATGAAGAGACGCGTCTAAAGGACTTTCTCCTGACTTCAGTAATGAACCTGGACCTCCACACACACAGTATGTGAATCCTACTGTACAATATACACACTATAACCACTAACCAGGGCTGCACACAACTTTTTTGGTCTAGTAGCCTACTCAGAGGAGCACCTGGAGGAGTTACTGGTGCTCTTAAAATGCGGCGACCCGTCTCGCCGGATGGATAAAAGAGGGATGCATGAATAACTTATAGCAAAGCGATATTTATTGGATAAGTGGGGACTGGGGAGTCAATGGAGAGTATTGCAACTAAACTCTAGATTCATCCCATTATTTTAAAAAATCTAGAGTTGCAAATTGCAGCTATAGGTCCATGTGTATTCCAGCCCTATATCATGCATATTCTAATACAAACTTCTTAATACTTCCTAAGGATAATATGAGCATCAAAGCAATATTTAGATTTCTTTTTTTAAATTATTTAATAGCTCACAACGTGTTGCGGAGGCGACACGTTGTGAGCTTGCAGATCGGCTATTTGTTTAACATATGACACGTCGTACGGCGAAGCATACGTCAGGCTTCCCTGACTGAGGCAATGTACACAGTCAACACAGAGTCAGACAGTCAGACAGACACACATTGCTCCTCGGTGCAAAATAAACAGTGTACACTACCCGACTTTACGATAATAAGGGACAGTATGTCGGGGCACGCTGTTGTCATGTTGATAAGCTTCATATTGTGCAGCAGCAGTGCCAGTCCGTGAGAAACGGCATCGCACACTTGCTCCAGCATCTGGAAAACAAGCAGTGAGCAGCATGGAATCCTCCCTCGTTTGACTAAGGACACGCTGTGATTAGCCACAATGGCCAGTGCACTTGTGCAAGACGTGCTGTGATTAGCCAGTAGTAGCTACGGTACTTTGAGTGGCAGTCAGTGCGAAATGCTCTCTGTGTGGCCCCAGCTGTAAGCTGTTGGTGCAGAAGCGCTTCCCGGCGCATTATGAATTTTGACGGCGCATGCACACTGGCGCACCGCTTATGTGCAGCCCTGACTATAACACTATACAATATACACACTATGGTCCTCTCCTCATTCACAAAGGAGAAATACGCCACAGTGTAACTGATGCGTAAATAGATGCGTAATATGATATCGTATTTATCCGTCCGATCAAGCTGCGATTTGCTCCTGTGATATTCAGGGAACCTGCATGGTGTAATCACTTCAATTGCGGATCGCTGAGTGTATCCTTTCCGCATTTTTCCCAAGCGATTCGCCTGGTGTCGCCTGGTTAGTTGGAACATCCATGCCCATTCAACACAATATAAGGCAACAGGAAATATCGAAATACGTCATCATAGCCTGCACAGAGGATTCCAAACTTTAAATTTTATACAACAGCCGCGATGAGCAGTTCATTTTGACAGGAGGGTCTCTGCACGGACAGATCTTCAAGTAAACAGCGCAAGTTGTATATAATTATAAACTAAACTTGCCAAATTGGCACGCATTGCTTCACTCCTTGTTAAATGTCAGAACATTAATAAGTTAACTGATGTTACAGTTACTTTCACATAATGAGAAAGAAGTTAATTTGTACTGTTCACCACACGACCAAATGCTATATTACAACTCGGCAATGATAAAAGCCCTTACTGATGACTGCACTGCAGGGTTATAAAAATATGAAAGAACAATTGCACACTCGCCTGCAGAAGTAAAATAGATATCAGAGCTGCATTGATTCATGCAGGGAATAGATTAATATCATCTCACTGTCATCTGTCTAAATGCCATGTGGAGAATGGATTTGTTCTGATCATGGACACGTAGGTAGGCATATAGCTATTTAAATGTTCAACCATATACGGCGGGTAGCCTATATCCTCTTTGTGCAGGTTCATTGCATGATGTCGTCATATTAAAATGATTTGCGGGACATTTGTCACCAAACATGATTGATCTCATGATGAGATCAATGTAGTAGCCTACAGCCTACACAGCTACAGTTGCCCATATTATAATTAATTAAGGTGATCTGGCTTAAAACTATAGACTGGCCGAATTGCACTGATGCCATAATGTGGACTTTTTTTTTTTATAGGGCTAATTAGCCCTAGTGATTGCTGTCTGTCTGTCAGACCGGCATGTCTGTGAACCCAGGGCTCGAAATTAACTTTTCTTGGTAGCACCAGTGCTCCCAAATTAAAAAGTTAGTAGCACTAGCAAAAGATTAGGAGCACCTACCCAAAAAGTAAGGAGCACAGACAATATATATAACGCAATACATTGTATTAATAAAAGAGTATAACGCAGTATACCAATTAACACTTGTAAACATCTCCATGTCAGTGCATTAGTCACGTGCATACCTAACTGTGGCATTAAGACATTGCATTTCTGAGCACTGAGCACTGCAGAGTTCATCACATGCCGGGTTAAGGTTTAACAATAAAATATGAAACTTATTTATTCAGACCATGGAGAAATGTATTCAGTCCACCATGAACATTTTCCCTTCCCTTTTTTGCTATACAGCTTGTCCCCACAGGTCTCAATATTTGCTATTGAGAATGAAAGAAATTAGATCAAATGTCCACCAAATATGATGATATATAATGATAGGAGCACCTCACTTCCCACTTAATTTTTGAGTGGTGCAACCACTCCTACAATCAGCAATGTCCATGTACCTACCTACCTGTGTGTGTACCTGTGCACATGAGCCTGAGTATGTTACTGATTTATACCAGTAGGGGGCGGCAGAAACAGAGGGAGGGGTAGTGCTGTGTAATGAGAGAGAGAGAGAGAGAGAGGGGGGGGGGGGGGGGGAGAGAGAGAGAGAGGGGGGGGGGGAATTGCACCACTCAGTTCACACGTGTGTGATTTTATTGAAGGAAGAACAGACAGACAAAAACTCAACTAACAAGAAAAAAAAGACAAAAAGTAAAAGAAAAAAGGCTGCATTTTTCATATTACAATAAACATTCAATGAAATTCTATTGCAATATCGCTAGGCTGAGAGAAGAGATTCCACTTTTCCTATTTTTTATAGAATTTATCCTCTTGTAGTCTAAGTATGAATGTTAGTTTTTCCATAGAATGCAGTTCCTCAATAATGTCCATCCATTGATCTTTCGTTGGTGGGTCCTGTCCTAACCCTAACCCTATATATATATATATATATATATATATATATATATATATGCGTTACCTCAGTCTGAGCAAGTAGGCCATTTTATTTATATACCACCTTTCACACATTCAAACAAAGTACAGTACAGCTCATTTAAAGCCCAGACTATATCAGGCTATCTATCAAGCCTAGTTGATAGACTAGCAGCAATTTGCAACTCTAGATTTTTTTATAATGGGATGAATCTAGATGAAATAAAGTATGGATGCCACAACTGGACCAGGATGGAAAGACCAAGGGTTTGCGTTCTAAGCACAATGACGTGTTTTTAAAAATTGGTGTATGTACAGTATGTGCCATTTAACATTCCATTTTCCAATTTCTTCGGCTTGTTGCCATATATGAATGGAATGAGATATGAGAGGACCACATTTTTGTTGGCAGTATTTACTCAATGTGCCACTGAACAGAACTTCATTCAATTTGTAGGGTGTGACTATACTGCGTTCCATCAGAAGCCATGGGATATTCTCTTCTTGGGAAAACCATTTCTCAAGTGAGCGGATGGCAAAGGAGATGTGATATAATTCTAAATTGGGCAATTCAAATCCACCTTGTTGTTTACTTTGGTAAATAATTGTATTTTTCAGCCTTGGTCGTTCCCCCTTCCAAATTAATTTTGTAACCAGGCCTTGTATCTGACTTTTGTTTTAATCTTGATGAGTATGGCGTACAGCTCATGAAAATCTAAAAATCCTATTTCAAAATATTAGAATATTTACGAGACCACTAAAAAAGTATATTTATGTATGCAGTCAATACTTGATCTGGGCTACTTTTGAACAAACCATTTCATCAATGGGGCGTGGCATGGAGGTGACCAGCCTGTGGCACTGTTGAGGTGTTATGGAAGCCCAGGTTTGCTTTGATAACAGCCGTAAGTTAATTTGTATTGTTCAGTCTCATGTCTCACACCTTCCTCTTGACAATACAACCTAGAATCTCTGTGGGGTTCTGGTCAGGCCAGTTGGCTGGTCAGTTAAGCACAGTAATACCATGGTCAGTACACCAGTTACTAGTAGTTTTCAATATAAAAATATATTTCAATCCAAATACAGCAAAAATAGCAGATCTACAAGCTCAAAACGTGTCGCAGTGTGACATGTTTTGAGCTTGTAGATCTGCTATCTTGGCTACTACAACAGTATATGCAGTGTGGCCCTCTCGAGTGAGTGTGGCCCTGTCCATATCCAAAGTTGCCCACCCCTGATTTAGAAGACATGTTGTAGAATCTGCTCTCTGCTCTCAATGAGGTTAATGTGTCTCATCATCACGTCTGTTTGCTGCTCTTCCAGATATCGCCGTGCAGTTCCACCATAAATCTGCCCCCATATGCAAGCTACAGAAGAAGTATGCAGCGCATGTCGCCAGGTTAGTGGATGTATAGATCTACACGTTGTGTTCTATTCATTCCATGGTGCAGGTTAGTGGATGTATAGATCTACACGTTGTGTTCTATTCATTCCATGGTGCAGGTTAGTGGATGTATAGATCTACACGTTGTGTTCTATTCATTCCATGGTGCAGGTTAGTGGATGTATAGATCTACACGTTGTGTTCTATTCATTCATACACAGACACACAGACATCAAAGGGGGCTTCAGCCCCTGCCCTTTTACCCGTCTGTAAAACAACTGCCCTCTCCAGACCACGAATGCAGCGTTTGCTACATGGTGGAAGAAATGCAAAATGCCCTCCTCTCCTTTCCATGCCATTCCAGAAGGCCGCAGTCTCGTGAACTTACGTCTCCTGAACTTAAACACAGCATTTTGCGTTGAACAAATTTGTTTAGAAATCCATGTCGTTACACCGCATCTCCACTAGCTAAAGATTGCTGGGTTGCGCCCCGAAAATATCTAATCTACAAGCTCTCAACGTGACACGTTGTGAGCTACCTGGTTGGTTGGTTGGTTGGTTAGTAGCATATTCTTGTCTCAAAGATTAAGCCATGCATGTCTAAGTACAAACGGTGAAACTGCGACATGAGTCCATATTTATCATTACCAATGTTATCGGTCGGTCAATAGCTTTCTGTTTGTTTCTCTATCACAGTTACTGACATGTGGATGAAACAGCAGACGCAGGACATCGACTCTGCTTTGGACCCGGAGAGCAAAGACCGCTCGGCTGAGAAACTGCAGCCGCCGTCTGTGTCCGTGAGCCATCACCAACACCACTGAGGGGAGGAGATTGTGTTTTCAGCCAGGTTGGCATTTAATGCTCCTCCCACCTCCGGTGAACTCTCACATTTCTGACATTGAGGCACAAGAACACTTTGGTCACTTTTATTTTTTTTTATAAAGTATATTTATTGTTTTTTCACTTGGGTGACTTTGTGAGTGTGTGTTGGTGTTTCTCGCTTATCAAATCAAGGAGACAACAAGAGAAACAAGACTACAGATATGTAGTAATGCCCCATTTAGACTGCAGTCACAGCCAGTCAAATATTTTCCCCCGACCGTTCACACTGCATCTGCAATGAGATTTGAATCAGACTTGAAACCACCTCTGAATGTGGCTCAAGTCGCATTTGTAAAAATCGGATTCCAGTCTGGATGTGGCACGGATCTGATTCAGATTCTTTTTTTTTTCTTCTCAAAAACGTTTGAAGCGCAATTAACTTTGTTAATAATAGTAATAATAATAATAATAAAACTTTATTTGTATAGCACCTTTCATGACATGAAATGCAGCTCAAAGTGCTTTACAGAGCAATGGAGAAAAAAAGAAAAGCAAGGCAAAGACATTAAAAAACAAGCAGTAATGCAATACAGTGAGGACATGAATAACAAAAAATAAAAGATCAATTAAAAGCAATGTTGTAGAAGTGGGTCTTGAGCTGTGCTTTAAAAATGTCTACAGAGGCTTCCTGAAGAAGGCACAGTGGGAGCTTGTTCTATGCCGTCGACCCGTAGAAGCAAAAAGCTGCTTCCCCGTATTTTTAGAGGTTTGGGCTGTGTTAACATCATGATAACTCCAAGTGTTGGTGAGATTCATACCTCCAAATATAGTTGCTCTGTGGATTTATTTTTAAATTCACGTCTCCCCAAGAATCTCCTTTAGTTCACTTTAGTATGTGTGCCAAAAGTGTGCCTTTGAGCCCTGCTTTACAGTGAAACTCAACAGGGAGACTATCTTACGTCATACATATATATTCTTTTTAATCTATGGAGCAACTATTGGACAACAGACACGAATATGTGTAGTTACATTGTGGCATGGAAACCACACAGCTCAAAGCTCCACCAATAAACATAATATGTCTTTGCACTTTAAGTAATCTGGTGTGGTGAGTTATTATGAATAATAGTCAGGTTTTCTTTTTCTTTCTTTTCAGTTAACCCATTTAGGCCTGACGTCGAAGTTAAAAAAATGTCTGAAATACCTCATGTTTCTCTATCAGTGGTGCTCAATATTTCATGTCGAGGACCCCCAGAATGATGTGTATTTGGCCGCCGACCCCCATCTGAAAATATGTTGTTCCAGAGACCTCCCCAGAAGCAAATGTATGAGTTAAAAATGTTCCCTCTGAAAGAATATATATTCAAAGATTTGCACCACATTTTCACGATATTTCAAAAATAGCAGACCTACAAGCTCGTAGCGCTGCACTCGGTGCTGTGCTATGAGCTTGTAGATCTGCTATTTTTCAACGGCTAAAGCATAACATAATGCTTAAAACACCAAAGGGGTTCCCGCCCAAAATGGGTTAAATATTGGTCCGGGTTGCGTGGTCCGGCTTTTATTTGCTACCTGGCACATTCTTATTAATAAAAATAAATATTTTATTGTTTAATTAAAGAATATAACATTATTTAATACAACTATAATACATTTCAACATTTTATTACTAAATGATATAATATTATTTAGGGTTAGGGTTTATATAATTGTATAACACTAACAATAATATAAGTTTGTGGTCCGTCTTTTTGATTGATTGATTGAAATATTTATTAACAGTTTGCAGAATTACAGTACATTTTAAGCACAAACTCAATACAAAGACTGTTGACTGTGAGTGGACGACACCATGAAGCATTACACTTGTTTACAACAGAGTCTAGTTACTAGTATGTACCTATAGCCTAGGGTTACAGTAACGATAGTAAATGTTTGGATTTAAATACGTTCTAAAACATAATTATTTATTTTATATAATTGTATATAACATTAATAACAATAATATAAGTTTTGCATTGTGTGCACAATTTCACAGCAATCACAAGATGTGTTCATGATTTACAGCTTTTTGTTTGAAACTGAGCACTCCTGCGAACTTTGGAAGCCAATCTTAGCCAATCAGGATGGAGTCTGAGAAATCTGAAAGACCCGTTTCGTTGAATGGCTCTAGAGAGACTGTGTACCAATTTGCGTGATGTTTGGACCAAATTTGCAGTTGTACTGTCCAAAAACTTGTTTTGCACAAAGCGGTCTCCTGGTGGCGCTATAACAGGCCGTTCTGGAAATTTTGGGCCAGAGGTTCATCGTTGGCATCCAGGGAGTGTGTGTGCAAAATTTGGCATCGTCCAGGTTAACGGTGCCGGAGATTAGCTCCCCATGCCTTCGGCATGGTGGAGACAATTAATGAAACTAGAAACTACAGACAAAACGATTTCCCCTCATTTTACATCTCAATTTACAATATATATGCAAAATAAAGGCTTTGCTGCCATCTGGTGGTGATAACCGCATACGGCACATTGTAGATTAACCGTCCACAAAGATTGATTTTAAAGCAATAATAAACTTAAACTATAATCTAATGGCGTTTCTACTGAGAGACACTAACTGTTATAATGTTTATAGTTGTATACGTTGCTAAACATCATCAATAATCAGTACTGTAGCTGTTGAAAGGTTTTATACGTTATTAAAAGCAGGAATGTCTGTTGTTTACATCGAGTTATAAATAAAGGTTGTTTAGCGCTGAAGTGACCAGATTCTGGTTGAGGTTTCCGGTGTGTAACATTGAAATCCAGTGACCTATCGAACTCTGACTGCTAGCCTCCTAGCTAGCTTTTCAATTATGTAAAAACTAAACAGTACTACATTTGATGTAAAAACTGTTCTTTATTTCAACACATCAAACTATTAGTAGCCTAATTAATTACACAATGAATGGACTGTCCTTTAAAACAACGATAACCCTTAATAATAGCTATAAAGATAAGACAATAATGAATAACTTAAGCTAATGCTCATTGACATAGCGTCCCGTCCCGTGGTGTAGTTTTTAGAGGCTCAGATTGTAGTTCTTCTAGCGTCCAGTGGTGTTTTGGAACATGTAGTTTTTAGAGGGTCAGAATGTAGTTCTTCTAGCGTCCATTGGTGTTTAATAACTCTATGGTGCGTATGCATGCATGCTTCTCCCTCCAAGAAATGTAGTTCTTCCATCCACCCACAGGGTGTATGGGAAATGTAGTGTTTGAATGTAGTTCTATGGTCCATCCACATGTTTTACAGATCTAATTGGTCAATCCACATGTTTTACAGATCTATTGGTATTCATATGGGAAATGTAGTCCTGAAATGTAGTTCTTCCATCCACCCACATATGGTGTTTGGGAAATGTAGTGTTTGAATGTAGTTCTATGGTCCATCCACATGTTCATATGGGAAATGTAGTCCTGAAATGTAGTTCTTCCATCCACCCACAGGGTGTATGGGAAATGTAGTGTTTGAATGTAGTTCTATGGTCCATCCACATGTTTTACAGATCTAATTGGTCAATCCACATGTTTTAAAGATCTATTGGTATTCATATGGGAAATGTAGTCCTGAAATGTAGTTCTTCCATCCACCCACATATGGTGTTTGGGAAATGTAGTGTTTGAATGTAGTTCTATGGTCCATCCACATGTTTTACAGATCTAATTGGTCAATCCACATGTTTTACAGATCTATTGGTATTCATATGGGAAATGTAGTCCTGAAATGTAGTTCTTCCATCCACCCACATATGGTGTTTGGGAAATGTAGTCTTTGAATGTAGTTCTATGGTCCATCCACATGTTCATATGGGAAATGTAGTCCTGAAATGTAGTTCTTCCATCCACCCACATATGGTGTATGGGAAATGTAGTGTTTGAATGTAGTTCTATGGTCCATCCACATGTTCATATGGGAAATGTAGTCCTGAAATGTAGTTCTTCCATCCACCCACAGGGTGTATGGGAAATGTAGTGTTTGAATGTAGTTCTATGGTCCATCCACATGTTTTACAGATCTAATTGGTCAATCCACATGTTTTACAGATCTATTGGTATTCATATGGGAAATGTAGTCCTGAAATGTAGTTCTTCCATCCACCCACATATGGTGTTTGGGAAATGTAGTGTTTGAATGTAGTTCTATGGTCCATCCACATGTCCCATTGGCGGGAGGCACGCCGGATGCGTCCCATAGTTGGGAGGGACGCCGGATGGCGTCCCATAGTTGGGAGGGACGCCATCCGGCGTCCCATAGTTGGGAGGGACGGAGATGACGTCCCATAGTTGGGAGGGATGCCGGATGGTGTCCCATAGTTGGGAGGGACGCCGGATGCGTCCCATAGTTGGGAGGGACGCCGGACGGCGTCCCATAGTTGGGAGGGACGCCATCCGGCGTCCCATAGTTGGGAGGGACGCCGATGACGTCCCATAGTTGGGAGGGACGCCGGATGCGTCCCATAGTTGGGAGGGACGCCGGATGGCGTCCCATAGTTGGGAGGGACGCCGATGACGTCCCATAGTTGGGAGGGACGCCGGACGCGTCCCATAGTTGGGAGGGACGCCGGATGCGTCCCATAGTTGGGAGGGACGCCGGATGGCGTCCCATAGTTGGGAGGGACGCCGATGACGTCCCATAGTTGGGAGGGACGCCGGATGACGTCCCATAGTTGGGAGGGACGCCGATGACGTCCCATAGTTGGGAGGGACGCCGGATGGTGTCCCATAGTTGGGAGGGACGCCGATGACGTCCCATAGTTGGGAGGGACGCCGGATGGTGTCCCATAGTTGGGAGGGACGCCGATGACGTCCCATAGTTGGGAGGGACGCCGATGACGTCCCATAGTTGGGAGGGACGCCGGATGGCGTCCCATAGTTGGGAGGGACGCCGGATGCGTCCCATAGTTGGGAGGGACGCCGGAAGGCGTCCATAGTTGGGAGGGACGCCGGAAGGCGTCCATAGTTGGGAGGGACGCCGGAAGGCGTCCATAGTTGGGAGGGACGCCGATGACGTCCCATAGTCGGGAGGGACGCCATCCGGCGTCCCATAGTAGGGAGGGACGCCGGAAGGCGTCCATAGTTGGGAGGGACGCCGGAAGGCGTCCATAGTTGGGAGGGACGCCGATGACGTCCCATAGTCGGGAGGGACGCCATCCGGCGTCCCATAGTTGGGAGGGACGCCGGATGCGTTCCATAGTTGGGAGGGACGCCGGATGCGTCCCATAGTTGGGAGGGACGCCGGATGGCGTCCCATAGTTGGGAGGGACGCCGATGACGTCCCATAGTTGGGAGGGACGCCGATGACATCCCATAGTTGGGAGGGACGCCGTCCGGCGTCCCATAGTTGGGAGGGACGCCGGATGGCGTCCCATAGTTGGGAGGGACGCCGATGACGTCCCATAGTTGGGAGGGACGCCGATGACGTCCCATAGTTGGGAGGGACGCCGGATGGTGTCCCATAGTTGGGAGGGACGCCGATGACGTTCCGCAATTCCCATTTCCGCAATTTCCGCAATGCCGCAATTACCATTTCCGCAATTTCCATCATTTTTGAAGATTTGAAAAAAATGACGAAATGACAAAAACGATGGGTTATAGGCGGATAGGAGTGACTGACGGAGACATCAGTAGGAAAGGAACCCGTTGGGACTGTGAACTTGGATGGAATAAACATTCCTGGTGTCTGTACTGTTCTGATGGTCAGCGTGGTGACTATTACTCTGTCAGACACAATAGTAAGATCACTGTCCTTCCTATCCGTCGCTCTGGCTCCAATAGAGTAGCATTGTATCTGGACCGTCCCGCTGGGACTCTATCCTTCTACAGAGTGTTAGAGGACACTCTGACTCACCTGTACACCTTCCAGGACACAGTCACTGAACCCCTCTACGCTGGGTTTGGGTTTACCCCTGACTCCTCTGTGTCTCTGTGTGAGGATAGACAGGCTGTGAGGACAGACAGACAGGCTGTGAGGACAGACAGACAGGCTGTGGTATCATAATGTAATAATCAGGAACAGGTAGATTTATAGATCATGAATTCAGTGGTTCTCACAGTGTGGTCCGGGGACCCCCAGGGGTCCTTGAGGTGGTTCCAGGAGGTTCTCAGTGTGGTCCGGGGACCCCCCTAGAACATCTAGATCTGCTCTAGAACATTTAAACATGAATATTGTACAGTTTGATACAAAAATAAAGAAAAACAAACATTAATTTACCTTGAAGCGTTTTGGAAATCATTGTATTTTATCTATAAAATGTAACTTCACATTTAACCTTTCATGTATAATTACTGATGAGTAATATTATAATTCATGAGTAATATGAGTAACTCATATGTTCAATAAGATGTAAACAATGCTGTTGTGTTTACATTGTGCTAAAGATACAATAATTAATACAATACTGGTAATAGAAAAAAATAAGAGAGAGAAAAGATTTTGGATCTACTTTTTGGCATTCATCTTTCTGTGTGCACGCATGCACGCACACACACACACACACACACACACACACACACATACACACACACACACACACACACACACACTCACGCACCTTGTGGTGACAAATATACGTTTACATTGCCAAAGCAAGTGTCAAAATATTATAAAAACCAACCATTGAAAATGGGGAAAGTATTTACAGTCGGGAGGTACAGCATTGTGTAAACAAAGTATATACAGTTGGAGGTACAGTATTGTGTAAACATAGTATATACAGTTGGAGGTACAGCATTGTGTAAACATAAAGTATGTACAGTTGGAGGTACAGCATTGTGTAAACATAAAGTATATACAGTTGGAGGTACAGCATTGTGAAAACAAAGTATTTACAGTTGGAGGTACAGCATTGTGTAAACTAAGTATTTACAGTTGGAGGTACAGCATTGTGTAAACTAAGTATTTACAGTTGGAGGTACAGCATTGTGTAAACTAAGTATTTACAGTTGGAGGTACAGCATTGTGTAACCCCTCAATTGACATTATTGGCCACAGTTAGGTGACTCAAATGGCGCTTACACACCCACCCCTAATTGCTACTGGTGTGAAAACAGAGCAATTCAAAAAACATAAAAATACAAAGAGCCATTAAATAACAAAACCAAAATTCAAAACCTTTTAAGCATTCATAACACAGGCTATATTCAAGATTGCAAACATAAACTGGCCTACTTAGAGGGTGAATGAGAGTCAGAGACTTGCTTAAACAACTCGGGTTATTTTCTTTCTCTTTCTTGAGCTTTGCCATCTTTTCTTTCTCTTTCTTTGGCTCTGCCATTTTCCCTTCTTTCTCTCCTTTGAGCTTTTAGCTGCCATCTTCATGATCACAGTCAGGGACACGTTGTTGCTCCGTTCCTTAGGGGCGGACATGGCCTCGACGACCTGCTCAGCGATGCTGGGGCTGGTCTTCTTTGGTCGTGGAGCTGCTGCCTTCATGGCCGGGGCTGGAGAGAAGGATGGAGGCTTTTGTATGAGTGGCTCTTCCACCACTCTGCTCAGCTTGGGCCTCTCACCAACAGCTGATTCTTCAGCTGGGCTGCTGATCATATCATCTTGTAGACCTGCCTGCATTTCCTGTGTTCCCTGCAGAGCCTCATCACCATTGTCACACTCATGAGCACCAACAGAGACCCCAATAATATGAAATATGACATCACAGTCATCGGAATACTCAATATCATATGTGACATCACCATCATGGCACTTTTGACACCGATTGTTTGGAAAATACTTGTGCATGAGATAGTCATGAATTGTTTTCAAAGTGACTACTGGAGGTTCATCATCCAACCAGTAATCCATGTTCAAATTAACAAAGAGTCAGTTAAATGTGCTCGTTGTTACCAATACTGGGTTTCCTCTGTATTGGTGGCCGTGCGCCGCTGAAACACACCCACTTTGTTGGTCGGTGAGGATGATCTCCGACTGGCAAGCGGTTCCGTCCGGCCCTGAAGATCTGCTGCTGTGGCCGTGTGGCGACAGTGCTGCCGATGTCCCCGGTGCACCCCTATAGCTCCGAGTTGCAATCGATCACCACCACCTCACAGCAACTTGTAGAGACGATCGCTCGCAGCTGCTGCCATCTCTGCAGATCCGTCCGGTTCTCACCAAACGCACACACACACACACACACACACGCCCTGTCTGTGTGTACTGTGTGCCCCACTGGATAAACACTGACCACGGCGCTGACGGTGGTCAGCGCAAAATATGTTCCTTGTTCTGTGTCTTTGCGGCTCGGTCCAGTACCGACCCGATCTCGGCTGGCCTGCTGAAGTGATGACGTCCCCAGTGGCACCCCTGTAGCTCCGGGTGGCAATCAATCGCTTGCTTCAGGTAACAGCAGCAGTCAGCAGAACTTGTTTGTAGAGCAGTGGACGATCAGTCCGCTCCACGCCAACACAGTCACGCACGCCTTGTCCGTGCGTGTCCAATGTCCTCAAAACAACCCAGCTCGTTTGACTTGCTTCCTATAAACAAGTGTAGAACTAAGGCAGTTTTCAGACCTAATGTAGCGCCCAAATCCTAAATTTGTGGCACTACTGGTTGCCGACAGTGGGGTTGTAGTTAAGACGTGTGCTCCAGGAAGTGATGTCCAAACATGTGCGTAGAGTTGGTATAATGAGGATTTATTATCTGTTTCTGCAGGCCTAGTCACTACAGCATACATATAAATAAATGCAATAAACGTAAATGATACAAACAGCCTCCTAAACACAGTCTGAAAACTGTTTGCCTCTTGTCAGCAACACCTGCTGCTTGATTGAGATCAGATTAAATACCCTTCCAACCTTCACATTGATCACACACCCCTCAGTGGACATCATTGGCCACAGTTAGGTGACTCAAATGGCGCTTACACTAAGTATTTACAGTTGGAGGTACAGTATTTAAACAGGATTACAGGATGCATGAATCCATCTTATTAATAATCTCTGTCTCCACTGCATGTCTTTGGGACATCAGTTCATATGCAATACATTCATAAATACATATCCTGATATAATAATACATAATTAGACTACATATCCTATCAATAAAAGACTCTTAACTTAAGACTTAACTTATTGAACTATTTCCCAGTTTCCCAGAACATTCTGATAATAATCATATTTGGAACATACATGACATTTCCAAAATAGATATTGATTAATAACAGGTTAATTAATCAACTTAATGATTTACAATCATTTTTTCATAATCATTTAAATGTTTAATTTGTTTATAGGATGATCTGTTGCAGGTCTGGAAGGTCACACAGTAGGCTACATTAAACAATGGACAGTACCCCAGACCAACAGTGGGGGGCAGCAACACGCCAGCTCACTGACAGTTGACACCTTAGGTTGTCACTTAGAATGCAAAGAAAACAAAACGTTTATCTATCTATCTATCTATCTACTGTCTGTTTCATCTCTTTATAAAACACCTTTGAATTGAACAAGGTGTGCCCTCTTGTAAACAAGTGTAATGCTTTATGGAGTATAAAATGTAACTTCACATTTATGTTGAACCCTTTCATGTATAATTACTCTTCAATCAGATGTAACCAATGCTGTTGTGTTTACATTGTGCTAAAGGTAAAAATCAAACATTTAAAAAACACGTTATTTTATACACGTTGAAATCCATGGTACATTATTCATTCTTTTTGAGTTTTTATGTATTCTTTCTTGTTTTTACAGTCAATGTGTGTTATATGGTTTAGGTCAATCTGATCCAACATTTAAATAAACAGTTATACTAAAAGGTACCGTTTAGACTGTGCATGTTTATGATCTATACTATAGATTCTAAATCTTTAAACAAAAAATATTTTAATACGGTGTTCCTGCCGACAGGAACTCAGAAGAGTGTGTGTGCTTCCACCCGGACGAGAGAGAGAGACGGACATAGTTCCTCACCGTACCTGTCTGTCCGGGTGGAAACAGTAAGGGCATGAGATTCACAGAAAGTCTCTAGAAAGTTATTAGAATAAACAGCTTATCCTCCATGGAGAAAACCTTTCTTCATAATCTTTAAACGGTATGAACGAGCCTGTGTCTGTGTGACTAAAGAGAATAACGGACAGATTATCTCGTTGTGAAAACGGGAGGAATTTATTTATTTCATACGGAGTTTGTTTGTTTAGTAAGCTAAGCTAACGCTGAGCTAGCTTCAAGTACACACGTTGCAGGAGGCGTTTCTACCAGAACAAGACGGTATGTTTATGTTTATACTATATAACTAATATACAATAACTAATATATAATATATACAATAAGAATATATACACTAAGAATGTGTGTTTTCTACCAGTAGAAGGTAGTTTTTCCACTGTTTCTTTCCCCTTTTCCCCTCCTTTATGATGAATTCCTGTTCTGTTCTTTGTCTATATAGAAGTGTCTAGTACGTCTCTAAATGTTTGATGAATTGAACAAGGTGGACCCTGTGGTAAACAAGTGTAATGCTTAATTGGGTCGTCCACTCACAGTTAACAGTCTTTGTATTGAGTTGTGCTTGAAATGTACTAGAATTCTGCAAACTGTTTCAATCAATCAACCAACCAATACATTAAGAATGTAACAGTGTGTCATGCTTTGTTTATATATTGTCCTGAAAGAAAATGAGGCATTCCAGTATTATTAGTGAACCTGACAAAAGAAAACAATGTTTTCATTATTAGTAGAAGTAGTAGGCAGCCATCTCTGATCCATTCATTAGAGCTATGGATGAGAGCTAGTAGGCAGCCATCTCTGGTCCAGAGATCTAATGAAGGCACACAGCATATCATTTCCACAACCTAATAACATTGTCTCAAAATGCAATTGGAGGCAAAAGGATCACATTAACAGAGATGTAAATAGGTTTTCAATGTAATGAGTCCCGGGATTCAGGGATGGTCTTTTAGAAATGAGTCCCAGGGACATTTTATGAGTCCCACTTCAACGACATTGAGTTTGCTTTTTATGTGAAAATGATAACAAGCTAAATAAGCCACTGGCTTGAATCAGCCTCGCTGCGATTTGCAACTCTAGATGTTTTTATAATGGGATGAATCTAGAGTTGCAATACCCTCCATTGACTCCCCATTTATCCAAATTGCGTTGTGTGTTGAACTCGCCAACATTGCAGCTGTAGGGCAACCTTGAATGATACTTTTTCAATCGGCAAAGCGTTTGTTTCATAAAAATCCACTGTAGACATGTTATGAGCTACTTTCTGTCAAGACATTCTGTGCAGGTGATTCTTTTTCAAAGTGTTTGAGTTTGGAAGCACTCGTCGAAGTCACTGAATGGCCCTGCGTACCACCTGAATGTCCACATAATGCAGGAGGCAGCAGCACGACCCGTTAATAAAAATGAGTGCCTCCAAACTCCAGCACTTAGAAAAATAATCACATGCACAGGATTTCTTGACAGAAAGTATCTCATAACATTTCTAGGGTGGATTATGAAATAAACGCTTTGCAGATTGAAAGAGGATAAGTTGAGCTTTCCCTACAGCTGCGATATTGGTGAGTTTAACGTCGTTTATTACAAGCAGATCACAAACGCAATTTGGATAAATGGAGGGTATTGCAACTCTAGATTCATCCCATTATAAAAACATAATGGTCAAATTAATACATTTTATGACCAAAATAATTTTTTAAAGAGAGCAAATCTTCTATCAGAGAGAGAATTACATTAAGATTTTCCACACCATATTGAAGACTGCAAAAGATATTGAGGTGAAAAAGGGCCTTACGTTGTATTAACCCATTTTCGGAGGGAACCCCTTTTTGGTGTTTTGACCCATTCTGACCTGAGGTTTCCACTGGACAGTGGACACTGGTCTGATGAACCCATTCTGACCTGAGATCAGATTCTAAAAAATGTCAGTCGTTCTTTGATTTTTTCAAAAATAGCATACCTACAAGCTCGTAGCGCGCCACTCGGTGGCGCGCTATGAGCTTGTAGATCTGCTATTTTTCAATAGCTAAAGCATGACATGATGCCAACACCAAAACGGGTTCCCGTTCAGAATGGGTTAAGCATTATGTTATGCTTTAGCTGTTGAAAAATAGCAGATCTACAAGCTCATGGTGCGGCACTCGGTGTCGCGCTCTGAGCTTGTAGATCTGCTATTTTTTTTTAACTGAAAATGTGGTGCAAATCTTTGAATATATATATATTCTTTCAGAACGTTATTAACTCCAATCTTTGCTTCTGAGAGGTCCCTGGAACTACATATTTTCAGACGGGGGTCGGCGGCCAATTACAGATATGTCCTTGACATTAAAATGTTTGATCACCACTGATATATAAACATGGGTTTTTCAGAATACAGTCAGGATTTAGGAGACATTTGTAGAATCTTTTTTCAGGTCTAAATGGGTTAACTATAATTGCATATTCAGGAAGTGCTCTGTGAAAAGATATGTCGCCCAATTGACAAGTCATTACCTTAGAGTATAATACTCTAAGGTCATTACCACAATCAGTTACTCCTTCCTTAGTCACTGTAAGGGCCGATTCATACTCCTATTTTAGAGCCGAATAGAAGTCGGTTCGGCGCTGTAGAGCCTACAATGTGACGTCATTTGAGGTTCGGGGGGGCGGGTACCGTCCTAAAGTCGGCTCTTCGGTTCTGACAAAACCGTGCCGAAACCGCGGTAAAATAGGAGTATGAATCGGCCCTTAGTGTCTCCCTCAGAGTCTTTATAATTATTCCCGAACTTTGGTATTTTAATTGTTTCTTTCTAGACTCTGTGGAGTCCAGACTGCAGATGATCTGTCCAGACTCATCCAGACCCGTTTCAATGAACCAGATGGACTGTCCAGACTCATCCAGACCCGTTTCAGTGAACCAGGAGGAAACGGAAGAGCAGCCAGTTGACAGTCAAATGATTGTGCTTCAACTGTGTGGAACAAGACACATTTACACGTGATATGGAGGTGTGATTGATTGATTGAAAATGGTAAATTTCACCATTATATTTATATTTTATATTATATATTATATATTATATTTCACAGTATGTAGAATGGATACATTTAATTATATTTCACAGTATGTAGAATGGATACATTTCATTATATTTCACAGTATGTAGAATGGTTACATTTCATTATATTTCACAGTATGTAGATTGGGTACATTTCATTATATTCCACAGTTTGTAGAATGGGTACATTTCATTGTATTTCACAGTATGTAGAATGGATACATTTCATCATATTTCACAGTATGTAGAATGGGTACATTTAATTATATTTCACAGTATGTAGAATGGGTACATTTCATTATATTTCACAGTATGTAGAATGGATACATTTCATCATATTTCACATTATGTAGAATGGGTACATTTAATTATATTTCACAGTATGTAGAATGGGTACATTTCATTATATTTCACAGTATGTAGAATGGGTACATTTCATTATATTTCACAGTATGTAGAATGGGTACATTTCATTGTATTTCACAGTATAGAATGGGTACATTTAATTGTATTTCACAGTATGTAGAATGGGTACATTTCATTATATTACAGACACACTGTCAAACTGCACTGGCAGTGTTTATGTCCTTTGTACAGTAACAAGGTATTCCTGTACTTTTCATTATGTGGACATAAATAAACATTTAAAATGTGTGTGTGTGTGTGTGTGTGTGTGTCTCTCTCTCTCTGTGCGTCCGTGCGTGTATGGGTGTGCGTGCGCTATAGGTATGGATTAGGGATGATCTACAAGCAGGAGAAGTTCAACTTCGCAGAAATTCACTTCAAGAAAGCTCTGAGTATCAACCCTCAGTCGTCAGTGCTTCTGTCATATTGGAGTGGTATGTATGATAATTATAATGACTAGTCCTTATACCTGTTTGAATATATGAACACGCATGCACATTTGTTTTTTAATAATCTGTATAAAAGGTTTCTCCAGATAGGGTAAATGCTGAATATTGGCTGATCAGTGGCCGATTATTGGAGCATCTCTAATTTGAAGTGATCAAACTAGCAATAGAATACAAGTTTAGAAGCACCTTTAACTGAATGGTATCAGTATGAACCAGAGTGGCCTTTGGCAGAGCATGCTTAATTTTCTGCTACCCTGTCCACAATGGATTAATGGGAACATAGTGAGAGCGCTCGGTCGATGCACACAGTTCATGAGTGCCAGGCCCACGGGGGCGCGTGCCCCTGCATGTGTCTGGACATGACGTCTACGTAGGTGCAGTGTGCCACCAAGTGCTTCGACGGCTGCTACTGTGACGTGGGCTCCTATCTGCTCAACAGCAGCTGCGTGTCCCTGGCACAGTGCCCGTGCTACCACCACGGAGAGACGCACCCAGCCGGGGCCACGCTGCCCGCCGACGCGTGCAACAACTGGTCCTGCCGATACGTCTGAGCGCTTGTACCTCACCGACCGTTCAACCGTTTAGGGTCCGTTAAATAATACCATTGCTAGGCCGACACGGAAGAGGAGCGACACAGAAGCCGAGATAAAGGCATTTCTTGAAAGTGCAGTAAAATGGGATTTGTACGGGAGCTGTTTTTTTTGCGACCACGTGATCTCCTGTTCCCATAGTATATGGCTGAGGGTTAAATGGTGACTCATATATGTTAGCGAAGAGTGCCATGTAACGTTACAAAAACAAAAACATGCCAGTGAATGAGTTGATACTAAACTAATATAGGCAATAGGCATAGCCTTAATGCATCCACTAAAGTACACTTACAACACATTCCTGTATAGCTTTATTATCAAGTGAGCCAAATGAGAAAAAAAGCCATCAAATAAAAAATAACGTATACATTCCTTGTGTTTACAGCACCTGTGTTGTGTGAGAAATGGAGTGTGGAAGTGCTCCTTGTGCGGGTTAGTAGCTGCGTGAATGCATCCCACATTGACCATTATTCATTTGGTATTTGTTTGGAACACTGTAATGGAATAATGGAATTGCTGCGCCTCACATTCTATCTGTCTTACTTTCTCGTGTGTGTGTGTGTGTGTGTGTGTGTGTGTGTGTGTGTGTGTGTGTGTTTTTCTTTGTGAATTTACATGCATATTTCCCACTGGATTGCGGTTGGAGCAGTTGGACCCATTGGAGCGCGTGCAGTCGATCATGTGACGTGGGCGTGAGGAGGAGGTATCGTTCTGGAACCAATCCCCCCGTAGCGTTCGGGGGTCGACCCTGTAAGGGAGAGCGAGTGGGCATCGACACCTGGAGCCCTGCTATGGTGAGAGGACGTGTGAAACCTTCCAATACAGTGGTTTTCAGAACCTTTTCATATCATGGTTCATTATTTGTTTGGCATTTAAGCCACAGACCACCGTTGAGATTTAGCCTCTCGGACCCAAAAGCGTTTAACCAATAATACAGATGCTTAACAAAAATGTTACTCTCTCAATGGTTACTTCTTTATCTCACAAGTTAAACATATATAAGGATCCATTTGGTTACCAACTCTCCATTTAGCTGGGGACCACCTGGAACCCCCTCAAGAACCACTGGTGGTCCGCGGACCACTGGTTGACAACCACTGTTCTAATCACATCAAGCACACTACTGCATTCAGTGAATAACATTAAAGGTATCGATACAAATATATATATATCCTGACAAATAATAAAAAATAAAATGTGCTTTCACAGAGCTTTCCCCAACAACTATATCATGATTGTGAAGTAATAATTTAAATAATTTTGTCAGGTTTTGTTTACATCTGTAAACTGACAGATGTCATTTGGGAGTGGAACCCTTTAGAGACACTTGGAGGCAAGCATGTGTGAGTGTTGCCTTGTAGATGCAACTCAGGTCAATAAAGGAACATTGTGCCACAGTGGTGTTGTGACCTGAGTGTAGTGACCCATCATGTGGCTAAAATGTTGTTTGTATCACCATTTTGACCTGAGATCAGATTCTAAAAATGTCTTCTACATCCTGACAGTTTTCTGAAAAAGCTATGTTTCTGTGTCAATCGTTCTTCGATTTTTCATAGCCACCGAGTGGTGCGCTACGAGCTTCTAGGTCTGCTATTTTTCAATAGCTAAAGCATAACATAATGCTAACACCAAAAGGGGTTCCCACCCAAAATGGGTTAAGAAAGGGATTTTGGTCAAAGTTTGGTCAAATCTTTCATTGAAAGAATTGCAGGAACTCTTGGATCACTGCACTGTGTGCATATCATTCCAGTCCCATCAGAAATCTTTTTAGACCACTGTAACACAAACCTCTTGTAGATTAAATACAAAATATAACCTGTAAGTATACTGTACTGCAAGTCAGCTAATTGAGTTGTGATGTGTCTTTGTATAGGTGTGAAGGAGCCATGGGGTTCGTGGTCAGCGTGCTCTGTGACGTGTGGAGGAGGTTATAGGAATCGAACCCGCGGGCCGCTCCGAATCCACGGCACCCTCAGAAATTCAGCGCCTGTAACCTAAAGCCATGTGGTAGGAGTTACTAAAGATGTCTACTGTACCGCTGAGTGATTTTACATGTATTTATGTTACAGGATTCTAGCTACCGTAGCTAAGAGCTATGTACTCCAGCATAGAATGGGTGGGCACTGGTTTTAACGTTTAACTTTGAAACACATATTTACTTTATTTACTTGACGAGGAGTCCTTTCTAGCCCCCCTTCTTTTTTTCCCCAGACGAAATAGCAGATCTACATGCTCACAGCGTGTCATGTTGGGATGTGTGACTCGTGAGCGCTCACATCTGCTATTTTTAGCAGAATCTTTTTCCCCAGCATATGGGAATGCCTGCGTTCACGTATAGTTGGTGGATTATGACTGATGTAATAGGATTTTGAAGATGAGAATACTACACTGCCTTGGAAACATAGGAAGCAAGGCTTCCACCTGTTGGTTGTCTGTCAGATGACCTATTCTTACATAAGACCCATGTCCACTGACCACACCTCCAATGTATTCTCTGATCTGTCATTGTGTATAAGAGAGAGAGATGTAAAGAGCTCGGGAGGCTTGCATTCGTGCTTCCTCCCTGGGCTCGGTACAGACCAGTCTTTGTAATAAAGTGACATTGTTTCAGTCCACTCTCTACCTTGATTATTTCTTAAAGACTCTGATGTGAGTTCTAAATAATGGACCACACTGAGTAATGTCTGTCTGTCTGTCTGTCTGTCTGTCTGTCTGTCTGTCTGTCTGTCTGTCTGTCTGTCTGTCTGTCTGTCTGTCTGTCTGTCTGTCTGTCTGTCTGTCTGTCTGTGTTGTGTGTGCTCCTCTAGGTGACTCCAGGAGGTGTCCCCCAGGGCAGCAGTGGACACAGTGTGTGAAGGGACCCGTGTCCTGCTCTGACATCTCCATGGACCTCGGCAGGAACTGCACCCCAGGCTGCCAGTGTCCACATGGGAGCGTCCTGCAGGTTGGTGGACAGACATGCAGAGCACTGCTTCTCAAACCTTTTTTCATTTCAAGGGCCCTCAGTTTGGTATGCGTTTTAATTAAGCCATGGTCCTGGCATGGCATGCATGGTCAGACTGATATCACTGCGTGTTCGTAGAAACAAACACGCGCGCGATAATGTCACGCGACTGCATGCGCCCATGTAAAGACGCTTGCGTGGTCGACCCTCAATTCTCTGTGCGTACAGGGGGAAAAGAAAACGCAGGTCTACTTGAAAATGAATTACTATAGGCGTGTTAATCAATCATTTTGCTGGAGACCCCACTGTGGAAATACAATGATTCAACCACAAGGGGCCACTGTTCACCTGCTGAGCTTGATTCGATCTACAATCACACATGCACAGTTTGCACACACACACGCGCACGCGCGTGCTCACGCACTAACCTTTCATGTCTTTCATGTGCGCAGCATGGTGTGTGTGTATTGGAATCGGAGTGTCTGTGCCACGTGGATGGGCAGCAGTATCAGCCTGGATCCACAGTCACCATAGACTGCAACAACTGGTAATTAAAACAAATTAATTAATACTGTACTGCTGTACTTACCCACTGCTACTTTTAATCCCACCAGTACATCTTTTTTTTGCAGGCTTCGGTGTGTAGGCTAATCTGGATTATAAGCACATGAGTTTTTTATTAGTTTTTATTTAGCTGTATAAAGAGGGTTAGGGTTAGGGTTAGAAAAACAGAAGAAAAAAATCACATCATCATATACATCACATTCCGTGCTCAGCCAATAAAATCATCAACAATGTCATTCCGGCCTATCACAATTTGCGTCTTCACTTTTCTGTCCTCACAGATCATGATCATATTATGCAGGAGAAATGTATAAGCTAAGCCTATTTATTTATCATTATTTTCTCTAGCCCAAAGCTCTTGTGCATTGCATGCATGTGTGCTTGTGTAAACGGTAAACGTGATGATGTTTACAGTAGCCCCTGTCATTATTATTTACAGTACCTGTGAAGGAGGCAAGCTGACCAACTGTACTCAACTCAACTGTAACGGTAAGAGAAACGGATGCATCAACAACTGTCACAATGCTACTAACTGACAGTGATATATTATTAATACTCTATCTCTGTTCTTCAACCCCTCCCCCCAACACCAGTGGAGGGACAGTGGTCACTGTGGACTCCTTGGGGTCAGTGTTCGGTGTCGTGCGGAACGGGTCTCCGGTCTCGGTACCGCTTCTGTCCCAACTCGGCTGCTCCAGGCCTGCCCTGCCCGGGGTCCCACCGCCAGGATCAGATCTGTGTGTCTGTCCCCTGTGACCGTGAGTGACACACACACACACACACACACACACACACACACACACACACACACACACACACACACACACACACACACACACACACACACCCACACACACTGGTGCTCTCTCCCTCTGCTCACTCTGGAGTCTGGCTGTGTGAAATGAGTCTATTGGTCTGAGGTGAGTGAAGCTAACAGGCTTCAGCTATATATGGATAGGTAACTGGAGGTGTCAAAGTAAAAGTATGCCAAATTACAGGAAGTATCCAAACAAACAACAACATTT
Organism: Protomyctophum bolini; assembly: GCF_963924005.1. Lineage (NCBI taxonomy): Eukaryota > Metazoa > Chordata > Actinopteri > Myctophiformes > Myctophidae > Protomyctophum > Protomyctophum bolini. Next base: position 32,565 of record NW_027666166.1, read on the forward strand.
TATAAGACAATAAATAAAGAATAAACAGACTTCAAACTAAATAAATTATTGCAGAACCAACTAAAGAAATGATTGCAGAACCAACTGTCACTGGCAGTTACAATATTTACTGTCTACTCTACTACATTGGTGTGGGCATATTTTGCCACTATATTTCCACTCACTCTAGAGCTGCATTGCATATACTGTAGCAAAAATAGAATGTCTTGAGCTTGTAGATCTGTTATTTTTTAATTGGAATTCTGATTGTGCTCATTTTGAATCCTGAAAAGTCACATTGTACTTTATTTCAAATGCATTTAATAATACTACTAACTTGACATAATACTACTAACTTGACATAAACAAGACAATACAAATGGGATTCATCTAACGGGATGAATCTAGAGTTGCAATACCCTAGAGTTGCAATACCCTCCACTGACATCTTAAACATCCAAAATGCATTTCCGACCTGCTTGTATTAAACGACATTAAACTCAACACTGCAGCTGTAGGGAAAGCTTGAATTATCCTCTTTAAATCTGCCAAGCATTTGTGACTGAATTTGACTTTGAATTGATTTGATTTAATTTTTTTAGGAGAGGAGACGCTGTCCATCTGCAGAAGGAAGAAACGCAGCTGAACACGAGGAGGAAAGAAAGGCCTTCAAACTGTTCAACACGATGGTGTCCAAACCAACAGGTGAGCCAACGCACGCACGCACGCACGCACGGAATTCATTTTAGCTGCTCAGCTAAAATGGCCAGTTCTACAAGCTCACAACGTGTCAATGTAGATTGGCTAGTTGAACTATTCCTCCTAAAAGTAGACACCCTGCTGTGGCGTTGTTGTTGTTGTACACGTGTGTGCAGACTGCAGAAGCTTTCTTTAATTACAAATTGATAATGATCGCGACGCAGATTTGCGTCGGAAAATCAGCAAGCACAGCTTTGGAGTGTGGATCATTACCAGCAGTCCAACACGCAGCGCTACAGTGAAAAGTCATCTGATCGACGGACAAAGCTACTCGGACAGCTATTTTATAAAGCTAAAGAGTAAAGGTGGTGCTTCTCGTTTAATGCGTGGGGCTCACTTCTGTTAGTCGCGGGTGCTCTTTATAGTCTGAGTCTGTTTGTTGTCTCAATGACTACTCTGCACCGTCGTACGGTAGCTTCTGTTCACTGACTGTGGGCGCGTTCGGAAATACCACACCGGAGCACACTCCTATTAGTTTGCATTACACAGTGGGCTCAGTGCGCTATTTTCGAACGCGCCCTGTGTGTACCTGCGAGAGACCTTTTCTTTTCTTCCTTTTCTGATGGTACGTTGAATGCGCCTCGGAAACACAGGATAGGGTGAAATTTACCATTTTACCGATGCAAGCACTCCGCGAACGATGCTTTGAGATTTCACCCGTCAATTTTACCGATACACAGTGAATGAACCGATTCACTCGCATCGCGCACGTCATAATCGATGTATCGATACGTATCGATTCTTTTCCACATGCCTACTAGCTACATGTTTTTGTTTAGGCATTTATTTCATATTTAAATGTCTTCTGTGGTCTCTAACATTACACCTAGCTACATGTTTAGGCATTTATTTCATATGTACGTACATGTCTTCTGTGGTCTCTAACATTACACCTAGCTACATGTTTGGGCATTTATTTCATATTTACATGTCTTGTGTGGTCTCTAACATTACACCTAGCTACATGTTTAGGCATTTATTTCATATTTACATGTCTTCTGTGGTCTCTAACATTACACCTAGCGTTACATGTTTTTGTTTAGGCATTTATTTCATATTTAAATGTCTTCTGTGGTGTCTAACATTACACCTAGCTACATGTTTGGGCATTTATTTCATATTTACATATTTACATTTCAGCTCTGACACTTTAATTCAGACATGCTCTAGTATGTGAAGAGTCTGCCTGTGATATTAACTCATTTTGGGGAAAAAATGAAAAAACGTTTTTCTCCTCTGGTGAAAAGCTGTAATTTGCACGATGGCAAACGGTGGATTTTTATGAAACAAATGTCACCAGATTTAACTGAGACGTTAAATCTGGTCACATTTGTTTCATAAAAATCCACCGTAGACATGTTGTTATGAGCTACTTTCTGTCAAGACATTCTGTGCAGGTGTTTCTTTTTCCAAATGTTGGAGTTTGGAAGCGCGTAAGTAAGTCACTGAATGAATGGGGAGTCAATGGAGGGTATTGCAACTCTAGATTAATCACATTATTAAAACAATCTAGTGTTGCAAATTGAGGCTATATAAGCAGGCATAAATAACCCTGAAGTTATTTATATAAATTAATAATTTACATTTGGGGGATATCTTTCACAATAATGAATAAAACATGTTCTAGACATTCTAATGATCACAAAAAACATGTATTACAATTATTGTACCTACTTTTATTAGGGTAAAGGTCAAAAG
>NW_027666165.1:0-25795 GCF_963924005.1 Protomyctophum bolini
GTTGTCTCCTCATAGAGCGAGCTGTACATCAGGTGCAGCTCGGCTGGGGCTATGTTGTCTCCCTCATAGAGCGACGTGTACACTCAGGGGCAGCTGAGGTGGGCGTGTGTTGTCTCTCATAGAGCGAGTGTACATCAGGGGCAGCTCGGTTGGGGTAGTGATTGTATCTTTAGCAGCTGAGATGTACCATTCAGGGGAAAGGGGGGTGGGGCGCGTATATACCTGCAGAGTGCCCTGATTGGCCAGCGGGGAGGGGGAGGGCGTGGCCGAGCTGAAGCTGTCGTCGGTGAAGTCGATGAGGGACACCTCGCTCCGATTGGCCGACGACGACGTCGCCCGCAGCGGCAGCGCGCCGCCCGGCCCCTCCCCCCAGGGGCGGAGCTTGAGGCCCAGGGACACGCCCAGCCTCTTCAGGCCCGACGGAGCGCTGATGACGTCGTCGTCATCGTAGTCATCTAGGACGGAGTCGTAGAACGGCTCTGTACGCACGCACGCACGCACACACACACACACACACACACACACACACACACACACACACACACACACACACACACACACACACACACACACACACACACACACACACACACACACACACACACACACACACACACACACACACACACACACACACACACACACACACACACACGGGCGCACAGGCACATTAATGCACATGTGATCTAGAGGAATTCCAAACAACTCGCCCCTTTTACCTATACCTACCTTAAACCTAACCTTAACCTCAGTAAAACTATGTCTAAACCTAACCTTATTCCTAACCTTGACCTCAGTAAAACTATGCCTAAACCTAACCCTATTCCAAAACTTAACCCCAGTAAAACTATGCCCAAACCTAAACTTAATTCTAATCTTATTCTCAGTAAAACAAAATAAAGAATACATGAACCGCGGCACCGAGCGGTCGGGGGAAAGATCGAGGGGCGAGATGGTTTTGTGGCGACCGTACCCGTTACCTTGAAAAGGTAAGACGTGTCAGATGGTTTTGGGGCGACCGTACCGGTTACCTTGAAAAGGTAAGACAGGTCGAGATGGTTTTGGGGCGACCGTACCGGTTACCTTGAAAAGGTAAGACGTGTCAGATGGTTTTGGGGCGACCGTACCGGTTACCTTGAAAAGGTAAGACGGGTCAGATGGTTTTGGGGCGACCGTACCGGTTACCTTGAAAAGGTAAGGCGTGTCAGATGGTTTTGGGGCGACCGTACCTGTTACCTTCTAGAGTTGCGCAATTTATTTTGTTTTATTTTGTTCCATAAAACATAACAATACAAAAAACAAATCAATTAGCATTTTAATAAAAATACAAAGACAATCACACTAACGATAACCCTCCTGGTTCTTCTGTTAGAATCTAATGGAATAATAAACCGTCAATCATCTAATGATTAGATGATTGACGGGTTATTGTTGTTGATAATGTTGCATAATTAAAACGACCTCACTCCTTTCTGAAACTCTCCTTAAAGGTCATTAAAAACACAATCTTTTTAGGTTTTCGGAGGTCAATTTGCACCCAAAAAAATAGTAGATTTTCTGTGCTCTGGGGTTTTCTGAAAAATCATTTAGGTGCTGGAAGTGTTGGAGTAAAGGGCCATCCCATGGAGTTAGGAGGTTTAGTTTAAAAGAATGTCATTGGTTCACAGACAGACAGACAGACAGACAGACAGACAGACAGACTCACTCTTCAGCATGACAGCAGGCTGTGGCGGGCGGGGGGGTGGCTGCTCTGAGAGACAGACAGACAGGCAGACAGAGAGACAGACAGTTTCAGTTCACATTTCTCTGTGTTATAAATGCATTATAACATTTGTACCACGGGGGGGGGGGGGGGGGGGGGGGGGGGAGGACAAGGAGGAAGCAACAAATAAAAACAACTTAATTAGGCAAAATAGAATAGACTAATAAAGGCCAAAGAAAGAGTTAGCTAGGGAAAGCAATATACGACACGGTGGAACGACACCGGGCACTGCCCTCCCTGTGGGGGTGTGGAACGACACCGGGCACTGCCCTCCTTGTGGGGGTGTGGAACGACACCGGGCACTGCCCTCCCTGTGGGGGTGTGGAACGACACCGGGCACTGCCCTCCCTGTGGGGGTGTGGAACGACACCGGGCACTGCCCTCCTTGTGGGGGTGTGGAACGCGTGTGTCGAATTGGAAGTCAGTGCAGCTGACCGGTATGATGTCATGGTGCATCTATAGAGTGTCATGATGTCATAGTGCATCTATAGAGTGTCATGATGTCATGGTGCATCTATAGAGTGTCATGATGTCATGGTGCATCTATAGAGTGTCATGATGTCATGGTGCATCTATAGAGTGTCATGATGTCATGGTGCATCTATAGAGTGTCATGATGTCATGGTGCATCTATAGAGTGTCATGATGTCATGGTGCATCTATAGAGTGTCATGATGTCATAGTGCATCTATAGAGTGTCATGATGTCATGGTGCATCTATAGAGTGTCATGATGTCATGGTGCATCTATAGAGTGTCATGATGTCATGGTGCATCTATAGAGTGTCATGATGTCATGGTGCATCTATAGAGTGTCATGATGTCATAGTGCATCTATAGAGTGTCATGATGTCATGGTGCATCTATAGAGTGTCATGATGTCATGGTGCATCTATAGAGTGTCATGATGTCATGGTGCATCTATAGAGTGTCATAGTGCATCTATAGAGTGTCATGTGACTCCCTGACTGGTTGCAAAATAAAGTAGCAGTTAGCAACCTCGCGTAACAGCCCCACAAGCAAGCGCCGAGCACGCACGCACACACACACACACACACACACACACACACGTCGTTTGGTAGTTTGGTTGTGGAGGAGGGGAGTGGTTTGGTAGTTTGGTTGTGGAGGAGGGGAGTGGTTTGGTAGTTTGGTGGTACAGGGGAGTGGTTTGGTAGTTTGGTTGTGGTACAGGGGAGTGGTTTGGTAGTTTGGTTGTGGTACAGGGGAGTGGTTTGTTAGTTTGGTTGTGGAGGAGGGGAGTGGTTTGGTAGTTTGGTTGTGGAGGAGGGGAGTGGTTTGGTAGTTTGGTTGTGGTACAGGGGAGTGGTTTGGTAGTTTGTGGTACAGGGGAGTGGTTTGGTAGTTTGGTGGTACAGAGGGGTGGTTTGGTAGTTTGGTGGTACAGGGTGTGGTTTGGTAGTTTGTGGTACAGGGTGGTAGTTTGGCGTAACTGTGTGAACTCACTCTTGGAGCGGTTGGGTAGTTTGGTGGGTCTGGCGGTGGACCGGTGCATCCCTAGGATGTCAGGAGGATCCATCGGGTTCCCAAGGTACAGACTGAGGAGGAGAACAGGTACAGACTGAGGAGGAGAACAGGTACAGACTGAGGAGGAGAACAGGTACAGACTGAGGAGGAGAACAGGTACAGACTGAGGAGGAGAACAGGTACAGACTGAGGGGTGCTAACATGCTAACGTGCTAACCTGTCGATGCGGTCCGTGTAGCCCCAGTGCTACCGTGCTAACATGCTAACCTGTCGATGCGGTCCGCGTAGCCCCAGTGCTAACATGCTAACCTGTCGATGCGGAGCGCGTAGCCCCAGGAGCGGTGCTAACGTGCTAACCTGTCGATGCGGTCCGCGTAGCCCCAGGAGCGGCGCTAACGTGCTAACCTGTCGATGCGGTCCGCGTAGCCCCAGGAGCGGTGCGGGTCGGTGTCCCCGTGGCCCGTGTGGATGAAGGAGTGTTTGAGCGGTCGGCTGATGTCGTGCGCCGACAGGCCGGCGACCGCCGTCACCACGTGGCGAGGAAACGGCCCCACGCGGAGAGAGCGCCGGTTCTGACCGCGCCACCAGTAGAGCTCCGCCCTGTGGAGAGAGAGAGACGTTACACGCACGCACGCACGCACGCACGCACGCACGAAAATAGCCGATCTACAAGCTCACCCTAACCCACCAATAACCTCATACCGCACGCACGCACCTGCCCTCTATGATGGTGATGACGTCATTCATGTTGATCTGTAGTTTTTCTTCTTCTTCGAAGTCCTGCAGAGCTCTCATCTCTGTAGGCATGGTCTGTACGCACACACACACACACACACACACACACACACACACACACGCACGCACGCACACGCACACACACACACACACACGCACACACACACGCACACGCGCACACACACACGCACGCACACACACAGTTGGAAGCATTTATATTTTACTCATGATCAGAGCTTCCGTTGCTCCAGACTGTACGACGAAGCATTTATATTTTACTCATGATCAGAGCTTCCGTTGCTCCAGACTGTACGACGGAAGCATTTATATTTTACTCATGATCAGAGCTTCCGTTGCTCCAGACTGTACGACGGAAGCATTTATATTTTACTCATGATCAGAGCTTCCGTTGCTCCAGACTGTACGACGGAAGCATTTATATTTTACTCGTGATCAGAGCTTCCGTTGCTCCAGACTGTACGACGGAAGCATTTATATTTTACTCATGGTCAGAGCTTCCGTTGCTCCAGACTGTACGACGGAAGCATTTATATTTTACTCATGATCAGAGCTTCCGTTGCTCCAGACTGTACGACGGAAGCATTTATATTTTACTCATGATCAGAGCTTCCGTTGCTCCAGACTGTACGACGGAAGCATTTATATTTTACTCGTGATCAGAGCTTCCGTTGCTCCAGACTGTACGACGGAAGCATTTACATTTTCTCATGATCAGAGCTTCCGTTGCTCCAGACTGTACGACGGAAGCATTTGAACAGTCTGGCAACGCGAGATTACAGTGAAGGTACAGGACGTGGTCGTACCTCTAACAGGAAGTGGTCCTACCTCTAACAGGAAGTCTCTGAGGGCGGTGAAGGTGGGGCGGTCCTCCGCTTTGGGACTCCAGCACTGCAGCATCACGTTGTAAACGTCCTGAGGACAGTCGTCTGGTTTACACAACCTCTCTGCCTCCAGGTCCACCTTGTGGAGGATCTGGGTATGACGCACGCGCACGCACAGGCACGCACGCAGACAGGCACGCACGCACGCAGACACACACACACACACACACCAATTATTAAATTACCTGGAGAAGACCTTCACGTTTGCAATGCCCTTAAGAGGCATGTGTGTTTGTGCTTGTGTGCGTGCGTGCGTGCGTGCGTGTGTGTGTGCGCGTGCGTGCGTGCATGTGCGTGTGCGTGGGTGTGTGTGTGTGTGTGTGTGTGTGTGTGTGTGTGTGCGTGCGTGTGTGCGTGCGTGCGTGCGTGTGTGTGTGTGCGTGCATGTGTGCGTGCGTGCGTACGTGTGTGTGTGTGTGTGTGCGTGCACCTGGCTCCCGTTCAGGCCCAGCCACGGCTCCTGGCCGTGGGTGAACATCTCCCACAGCGTCACTCCAAACATCCAGGTGTCTGACGCATGGGAGAACGTACGATGGGAGAGAGACTCTGGAGCACACCTGGAGAGAGAGGGAGAGAGAGAGAGAGAGAGAGAGAGAGAGAGAGAGAGAGAGAGAGAGAGAGAGAGAGAGAGAGAGAGGTGGGGGGGGGGATGGGGGATGAGAGAGAGAAGGAGATCATTTTCAGATTTACATTCTGTTTTACACAAACACTCAAAACTGGCCATTAATAATTGTCAAGTGTTTAAAACACAAACATTGAATTTAAAAATGAGTAAAAACAGAGAGAGATGTGTTTGGGTGTTCCGGGACCCCCCCCCCCCAGGGGTTAGGGAGTTCTAACCCCCTCAAGGACCCCCATTGGACCCCCCCCAGGGACCCCCAGGGGTTAGGGAGTTGAATGAATGAAGGACCTTTATTTATATAGCACCCTTCTCAGCACGAGTGCACAGGGTGCTTTACAATAGTACAAAAATAAAACAACTATAACAAGAGCAGGCAGCCATTATCACAGGGTCTGCAGTGAAAAAACATAGCAACAAAAAGGACAGTAAAAACACACAGATAAAAACACAAACAGTAGAAAAACATTGTTATAGGTGACCAAAAGCCTGTCTGAACATGAACGTTTTCAATTGTTTTTTAAAAGAGGCCTCAGAAAGGACAGTTCTTAGGTCCAGGGGGAGGGCGTTCCACAGCCTATAGGGGCTGTCACTACAAAGGCTCGGTCACCCTTTGTTTTTAATCTGGTCCTGGGGACCACGAGGAGTTCTAACCCCCCCAGGGACCCCCTGAACCCCCCAGGACCCCCTGAACCCCCCAGGGACCCCTCCCTCAGGACCCCCTGAACACCCCCAGGGACCCCCTGAACCCCCCAGGACCCCCTGAACCCCCCAGGGACCCCCTGAACCCCCTGAACCCCCCAGGGACCCCCCAGAGGGTCGTACCAGGCGAAGGGCACCTTGTGTCCCTCGTCCATCACATAGTGGTCCGTGTGACTCGGCAGCGCCCTCATGAGGCCGAAGTCTCCGATCTTCACCGTGTCGTTGGAGGACAGGAGGACGTTCCGGGCGGCCAGGTCTCTGTGGAGGAAACGCCTCTGCTCCAGGTAGGCCATACCGCACGCCACCTACACACACACACACACACACACACACACACATTAATACACACTGTGCTCCAGGTAGGCCATACCGCACGCCACCTACACACACACACACACACACACACACACATTAATACACACTGTGCTCCAGGTAGGCCATACCGCACGCCACCTACACACACACACACATTAATACACACACACACACACACACACACACACACACACATTAATACACACTGTGCTCCAGGTAGGCCATACCGCACGCCACCTGCACGCACACACACACACACACACACACATTAATACACACTGTGCTCCAGGTAGGCCATACCGCACGCCACCTACACACACACACACACACACACACATTAATACACACTGTGCTCCAGGTAGGCCATACCGCACGCCACCTACACACACACACACATTAATACACACACACACACACACACACACATTAATACACACTGTGCTCCAGGTAGGCCATACCGCACGCCACCTACACACACACACACACATTAATACACACACACACACACACACACACACACACACATTAATACACACTGTGCTCCAGGTAGGCCATACCGCACGCCACCTGCACGCACACACACACACACACACACACACACACACACACACACACACACACACACACACACACACACACACACACACACACACACACACACACACACATTAATACACACTGTGCTCCAGGTAGGCCATACCGCACGCCACCTACACACACACACACATTAATACACACACACACACACACACACACATTAATACACACTGTGCTCCAGGTAGGCCATACCGCACGCCACCTGCACGCACACACACACACACACACACACACACACACACACACACACACACACACACACACACACACACACACACACACACACAGTGCTCCAGGTAGGCCATACCGCACGCCACCTGCACGCACACACACACACACACACACACACACACACACACACACACACACACACACACACACACACATTAATACACACTCTGCTCCAGATACGCCATACCACACACCACCTACACAGGCACGCACACACAGATGCACACCAAGGTTATAATAGTTTTGGATTAGTTGTAGTTAGTTTTTGTCAGAGGGAGGTGCTAGGACCCAACTGCAAGGAGGTTGGGATCGTAATGGAACTCTAAATTCAAACTAAGGTTTGCAGGAGCTCAACACTAGCAAAGACAATAATCAAAAATAAGTTAGTAGTGTTTACCTTATTAATATAACTGTAATTATTATAACTTATTTAGTTAGTAGTGTTTACCTTAGTATTAATATAACTGTAATTATTATAACTTATTTTAGTTAGTAGTGTTTACCTTATTATTAATATAACTGTAATTATTATAACTTATTTTAGTTAGTAGTTTACCTTATTATTAATATAACTGTAATTATTATAACTTATTTTAGTTAGTAGTTTACCTTATTATTAATATAACTGTAATTATTATAACTTATTTTAGTTAGTAGTGTTTACCTTATTATTAATATAACTGTAATTATTATAACTTATTTTAGTTAGTAGTGTTTACCTTATTATTAATATAACTGTAATTATTATAACTTATTTTAGTTAGTAGTGTTTACCTTATTATTAATATAACTGTAATTATTATAACTTATTTTAGTTAGTAGTGTTTACCTTATTATTAATATAACTGTAATTATTATAACTTATTTTAGTTAGTAGTTTACCTGCACAGCGTATCCACACAGAGAGGAGATGATGATGTGTCCCTGTCTCTTCCTCAGACGATCCAACAGAGAACCTAGAGGAGCTAGTTCTGTTACCTAGACACGTACGCACGCACGCACCACACGCACGCACAACGCACGCACAATGCATGCACGAACGCACCACACAGACACACACACACGCACACAAACACACAGACACACACACAAAAAAAACATCTTTAAAATGTGCCGCAAATCTTTGAATATATATTATTTCAGAGCGAACGTTTTGAACTAAAATCTTGGCTTCTGGGAGGTGAGATTGGGGTCTGCGGCCAATTTCATATAATTCCTGGGGGTCCTTGACATGAAATAGTTTGAGAACCACTGACATAGAAACATGAGGTTTAACCCTGTGAGAACCACTGATATAGAAACATGTGGGTGCTGGCGGCGTGTTTCCTCCTCCGCGTCATCAGTGCCCATACCCGAGGGCGGGGTTGGCGAAAGGGCCTTTCTGTGTGGAGTTTGCATGTTCTCCCCGTGTCCCCTAGGGTAGGTACCCTCACAAAAACATGCAGTAATCCTGGTCTCTAAACTGCCTCCCCCTGGCCAGCCGGGGCGCCTGATGGAGGGGAAAGGAACTGGTTGGAATAACGTGTTCCTTCTACGCGCTACGTCCAACCAGGGAAACTCCCCCCTGTCAGGTGTAAAGGAGCAACTTGGACACTCAGGCATGAAGGAAGCATGAGTTCAAGTCCGTTGCTGTCCCCTTGTCCCCCATATATGGGGACTAGGTTGGCGGAGGGTGTGTAGAGCCCAGGATCACATTAGATGATTGACACAGCTCTGATATCGCAGACCTTGTGCTTGCTTGTGTGCGTGCATGTGTCCGTGTGTGTGGTGTGTGTGTGTGTGTGTGTGTGTGTGTGTGTGTGTGTGTGTGAATGGTACCATCTTCATGGGCTGGGTCAGGACGATGCCGTACAGCTGGATCAGGTTCTGATGGGTCAGAGAGTGCATGGCGTTCACCTCCCTGATGAAGTCATCCAGGGCGTCCGAGTCCAGGACACCCCCCTTCAGACACTTCACCGCTACAGAGACCTGGGGAGAGAGAGACACTGGGTTAGAGTGAGAGAGAGAGAGAGAGAGAGAGAGACCCCCCTTCAGACACTTCACCGCTACAGAGACCTGGGGAGAGAGACACTGGGTTAGAGTGAAAGAGAGAGTAATACAGTATTAAGTTAAGACCAGAGATAGACATGCCAATAAACTGGGGGTCCTTGAAATTAAACGGGTTGAGCCGTAGAAACCTTCTCTCATGGGGGTCCCTGGGATATCTGTTCAAATGGGGGTCCCTGGAATATCTGTTCAAATGGGGGTCCCTGGGATATCTGTTCAAATGGGGGTCCCTGGAATATCTGTTCAAATGGGGGTCCCTGGAATATCTGTTCAAATGGGGGTCCCTGGAATATCTGTTCAAATGGGGGTCCCTGGAATATCTGTTCAAATGGGGGTCCCTGGAATATCTGTTCAAATGGGGGTCCCTGGAATATCTGTTCAAATGGGGGTCCCTGGAATATCTGTTCAAATGGGGGTCCCTAGAATATCTGTTCAAATGGGGGTCCGTCTGTCCGATGGGTTTAGCAGATCCTTTTACAACTGAAGTCTCCAATCAGCCAAACTCTCTCCTCTCTCTCTCTCTCTCTCTCTCTCACCACTCGCCCATTGGGCCCGGTCCACTCTCTCTCCTCCATTCTGTGTCTATGTCTCTCTCTCACCACTCGCCCATTGGGCCCGGTCCACTCTCCTCTCCTGACCACTCCGAAGGATCCGTCGCCGAGCCGCTCGAACAGCTGTAGCTCCGCCTCCCGGATCAGGCAGGTGAGCGACGCCCCCTTTGGGTCGCCGGCCGACACCCCCTGGGGGGGAGGGGCCAGGGCGGGCTGCTGGGGGTCGGCGTCAGGTCGCTTACCCGGAAACACCTGAGAGAGAGAGAGTGAGAAATCGGAATGCGAGAAATCGGAATGCGAGAAATCGGAATTATTTCAGCACCATAGACAGAGTCACAGCTAGTCTCAATGCTACAACATGACTTCAGCACCATGGACAGAGTCACAGCTAGTCTCAATGCTACAACATGACTTCAGCACCATGGACAGAGTCACAGCTAGTCTCAATGCTATAACATGACTTCAGCACCATGGACAGAGTCACAGCTAGTCTCAATGCTACAACATGACTTCAGCACCATGGACAGAGTCACAGCTAGTCTCAATGCTACAACATGACTTCAGCACCATGGACAGAGTCACAGCTAGTCTCAATGCTACAACATGACTTCAGCACCATGGACAGAGTCACAGCTAGGCTCAATGCTACAACATGACTTCAGCACCATGGACAGAGTCACAGCTAGTCTCAATGCTACAACATGACTTCAGCACCATGGACAGAGTCACAGCTAGTCTCAATGCTATAACATGACTTCAGCACCATGGACAGAGTCACAGCTAGTCTCAATGCTACAACATGACTTCAGCACCATGGACAGAGTCACAGCTAGTCTCAATGCTACAACATGACTTCAGCACCATGGACAGAGTCACAGCTAGTCTCAATGCTACAACATGACTTCAGCACCATGGACAGAGTCACAGCTAGTCTCAATGCTACAACATGACTTCAGCACCATGGACAGAGTCACAGCTAGTCTCAATGCTACAACATGACTTCAGCACCATGGACAGAGTCACAGCTAGTCTCAATGCTACAACATGACTTCAGCACCATAGACAGAGTCACAGCTAGTCTCAATGCTACAACATTAATTCAGCACCATAGACAGAGCCACAGCTAGTCTCAATGCTACAACAAGACTTCAGCACCATGGACAGAGTCACAGCTAGTCTCAATGCTATAACATGACTTCAGCACCATGGACAGAGTCACAGCTAGTCTCAATGCTACAACATGACTTCAGCACCATGGACAGAGTCACAGCTAGTCTCAATGCTACAACATGACTTCAGCACCATGGACAGAGTCACAGCTAGTCTCAATGCTACAACATGACTTCAGCACCATGGACAGAGTCACAGCTAGTCTCAATGCTACAACATGACTTCAGCACCATGGACAGAGTCACAGCTAGTCTCAATGCTACAACATGACTTCAGCACCATGGACAGAGTCACAGCTAGTCTCAATGCTACAACATGACTTCAGCACCATGGACAGAGTCACAGCTAGTCTCAATGCTACAACATGACTTCAGCACCATGGACAGAGCCACAGCTAGTCTCAATGCTACAACATTAATTCAGCACCATGGACAGAGTCACAGCTAGTCTCAATGCTACAACATGACTTCAGCACCATGGACAGAGTCACAGCTAGTCTCAATGCTACAACATGACTTCAGCACCATGGACAGAGTCACAGCTAGTCTCAATGCTACAACATGACTTCAGCACCATGGACAGAGTCACAGCTAGTCTCAATGCTACAACAAGACTTCAGCACCATGGACAGAGTCACAGCTAGTCTCAATGCTACAACATGACTTCAGCACCATGGACAGAGTCACAGCTAGTCTCAATGCTACAACATGACTTCAGCACCATGGACAGAGTCACAGCTAGTCTCAATGCTACAACATGACTTCAGCACCATGGACAGAGTCACAGCTAGTCTCAATGCTACAACATGACTTCAGCACCATGGACAGAGTCACAGCTAGTCTCAATGCTACAACATGACTTCAGCACCATGGACAGAGTCACAGCTAGTCTCAATGCTACAACATGACTTCAGCACCATGGACAGAGTCACAGCTAGTCTCAATGCTACAACATGACTTCAGCACCATGGACAGAGTCACAGCTAGTCTCAATGCTATAACATGACTTCAGCACCATGGACAGAGTCACAGCTAGTCTCAATGTTACTACATTAATTCAGCACCATGGACAGAGTCACAGCTAGTCTCAATGTTACAACATTAATTCAGCACCATGGACAGAGTCACAGCTAGTCTCAATGCTATAACATTAATTCAGCACCATGGACAGAGTCACAGCTAGTCTCAATGCTACAACATGACTTCAGCACCATGGACAGAGTCACAGCTAGTCTCAATGCTACAACATTAATTCAGCACCATACACAGAGTCACAGCTAGTCTCAATGCTACAACATGACTTCAGCACCATGGACAGAGTCACAGCTAGTCTCAATGCTACAACATTAATTCAGCACCATGGACAGAGTCACAGCTAGTCTCAATGCTACAACATTAATTCAGCACCATGGACAGAGTCACAGCTAGTCTCAATGCTACAACATTAATTCAGCACCATGGACAGAGTCACAGCTAGTCTCAATGCTACAACAAGACTTCAGCACCATGGACAGAGTCACAGCTAGTCTCAATGCTACAACATGACTTCAGCACCATGGACAGAGTCACAGCTAGTCTCAATGCTACAACATGACTTCAGCACCATGGACAGAGTCACAGCTAGTCTCAATGCTACAACATGACTTCAGCACCATGGACAGAGTCACAGCTAGTCTCAATGCTACAACATGACTTCAGCACCATGGACAGAGTCACAGCTAGTCTCAATGCTACAACATGACTTCAGCACCATGGACAGAGTCACAGCTAGTCTCAATGCTACAACATGACTTCAGCACCATGGACAGAGTCACAGCTAGTCTCAATGCTACAACATGACTTCAGCACCATGGACAGAGTCACAGCTAGTCTCAATGCTATAACATGACTTCAGCACCATGGACAGAGTCACAGCTAGTCTCAATGTTACTACATTAATTCAGCACCATGGACAGAGTCACAGCTAGTCTCAATGTTACAACATTAATTCAGCACCATGGACAGAGTCACAGCTAGTCTCAATGCTATAACATTAATTCAGCACCATGGACAGAGTCACAGCTAGTCTCAATGCTACAACATGACTTCAGCACCATGGACAGAGTCACAGCTAGTCTCAATGCTACAACATTAATTCAGCACCATACACAGAGTCACAGCTAGTCTCAATGCTACAACATGACTTCAGCACCATGGACAGAGTCACAGCTAGTCTCAATGCTACAACATTAATTCAGCACCATGGACAGAGTCACAGCTAGTCTCAATGCTACAACATTAATTCAGCACCATGGACAGAGTCACAGCTAGTCTCAATGCTACAACATTAATTCAGCACCATGGACAGAGTCACAGCTAGTCTCAATGCTACAACATGACTTCAGCACCATGGACAGAGTCACAGCTAGTATCAATGCTACAACATGACTTCAGCACCATGGACAGAGTCACAGCTAGTCTCAATGTTACAACATGACTTCAGCACCATGGACAGAGTCACAGCTAGTCTCAATGCTACAACATGACTTCAGCACCATGGACAGAGTCACAGCTAGTCTCAATGCTACAACATTAATTCATCACCATGGACAGAGTCACAGCTAGTCTCAATGCTACAACATGACTTCAGCACCATGGACAGAGTCACAGCTAGTCTCAATGTTACAACATTAATTCAGCACCATGGACAGAGTCACAGCTACTCTCAATGCTAAAACATTAATTCAGCACCATGGACAGAGTCACAGCTACTCTCAATGCTACAACATTAATTCAGCACCATGGACAGAGTCACAGCTAGTCTCAATGCTACAACATGACTTCAGCACCATGGACAGAGTCACAGCTAGTCTCAATGCTACAACATGACTTCAGCACCATGGACAGAGTCACAGCTAGTCTCAATGCTACAGCATGACTTCAGCACCATGGACAGAGTCACAGCTAGTCTCAATGCTACAACATGACTTCAGCACCATAGACAGAGTAACAGCTAGTCACAGCTAGTGTTGGTTTTTAGTTTTTTCCAAAAAAATGACGTTTTAGCAAATTCAACATAAACAAGGCGGAGCCAGGGCAGAACGAGACAGAAAGAGCCTGCTGGTTGGTCAGTCAGGGACCAATCAGAAGGCCGACAAACGGTGAATTATAACCTTCCAAACACTGGATTTTGTCACGTTTTGAGCAGAAAAACAGAGTAATAAGCCCCATGTGTGCACGTCGGATCCGTGTGTGAGTAAAAGCTGATAGATAAATCAAAGCGTATACCTTGCTCATCCAGGACTTGCGTTTGTAAAGTGCTCTCCTCCTCTTCACTGCCTCCCACAGCCTCCTCTGCCCTGAAACACAGAAAAAACACACAATATGTTTTGATTGGATGGCCAATCAAACATTAACACCCTGAGCGGCGAGCGCACAGGACAAAGTTATCCGCCGTTAACCGATCAATTAGTATCGTAAGTATTTTCAGTCTTACCCGGTCGGCTCCAATCCGATCTCCTCCAGGTTTTCAGTTCTTACCGGGTCGGCCCATTCCGATGTCCAGGTTTTAATTCTTACCGGGTCGGCCCACTCCGATGTCCAGGTTTTAGTTCTTACCGGGTCGGCCCATTCCGATGTCCATGTTTTAATTCTTACCGGGTCGGCCCACTCCGATGTCCAGGTTTTAGTTCTTACCGGGTCGGCCCATTCCGATCTCCAGGTTTTAATTCTTACCGGGTCGGCCCACTCCGATGTCCAGGTTTTAGTTCTTACCGGGTCGGCCCACTCCGATGTCCAGGTTTTAGTTCTTACCGGGTCGGCCCATTCCGATCTTCTCCAGGTCTTCGTTCTTGACGTAGTCGAAGTGCGACAGCAGCGTGACGTTGAGCTGGTCTCGGATCCGGATGAAATACTGCTGAAGCTGGACGTCTGTCAGCAGCTCCAACAGCCAATCAGAGGACTCCTCGCACTGCATCTACACACACACACACACACACACACACACACACGCTCACACACACACAGTGTTACAAAGTTTGAATTTGTTTTCTTTTGCGGATTCGTTTAGTTTTAGTTTAGTTCATATTCGTTTGTGTTTAGTTTATATTCGTTTGTGTTTTTTCATTCTTTCATTCTAAACCAATCAGGAAGACCCTGGCGGAACGACCCGGTACCGGGGGGGGGGGGGTGTTACTGGTTAGTTTTAACCTGCCACATTGGAGCCACGCTGTACTAATGCCTATCGGATGTTAGTATGTCTAACCAACACACACACACACACACACACACACAGCCGGTCATTACCATGGCTCCTCCTCCTCCTCCTGAGCGGTGCTCTCCCCGGGTCTCCTGCGCCTCCCCATCTTCCTCCTCCTCCTCTTCCTCCTCCTCCTCCTGCCGTCCTGCTCCTCTGCTGTACGGGAGACGCTGGTACATGTAGCTCTCACCCATCTCTCTGCTGTCTGTCTCTAGGTCTCTCTACCCTCTCTCTCTCTCTGCTGTCTGTCTCTAGGTCTCTCTATCCTCTCTCTCTCTCTCTCTCTCTCTCTCTCTCTCTCTCTTTATCTCTCTCTCTCGACTGTCTGTCTCTACGTCTCTCTACCCTCTCTCTCTCTCTCTCTCTCTCTCTCTGCTGTCTGTCTCTATGTCTCTCTCTCTCTCTCTCTCTCTCTCACTGGTTAGCTATTGTGTTAGCTTGGCTATTTTGAAGGAGACGTCATTAGCTCAGTGTGTGTGTGTGTGTGTGTGTGTGTGTGTGTGTGTTAATCTCTGCTCAGCTCCTGTGACCTTCTTGCCTCAAACACTCTGTGCACACGTGCACAGATTACACACGTAGACACACACACACACGCACGCGCCTGACGGCATTTGACACTCTATTCTCCTCTAAGCTACGAGCTAGCTATGTATGAAATCAGCTTCTCTCTCATCTGCTATCTTATCTATGTCTCTCTATGTCTCTCTCTCTCTCTCTCTCTCTCTCTCTATGTCTCTCTCTCTCTCTCTCCTGACGAATCACTTCAGGTCATCCCTGTCTCTCTCTCTCTCAGCATCTCTTTCGGCCTCCTGTTCCGTTGCTATGTCTCTCTCTCTCTCTCTCTCTCTCTCTCTCTCTCTCTCTCATCCCAGCCTATACTGTCTCATGTTAAATAATTCAACGAGTCCTGTGAGGGGAGGGGCGAGAAAGAGAGAGAGGGGGGGGGGGGGGGTGACTGTCAAAATCAAACTAAAACCGGTAACCATGACAACAGAGGAAAGAGACCGAGAGAGATGTGACGTGTGTCCATGCGTGCGTGTGTGTGTGATGTGTGTGCGTGTGTGTGTGTGTGTGTGTGTGTGTGTGCGTGCGTGTGTATGTGCATGTGCCTTATTATTATCGAGGCTACTATAAATATATATATATATATATATATATATATTTCCGATCCTTATATTATATAGAACACGTTTAGACATAATTTTTTACTGAGGTTAAGGTTAGGAATATGTTTAGGTTTAGACATAGTTTTACTGAGGTTAAGGTTAGGAATATGTTTAGGTTTAGACATAGTTTTACTGAGGTTAAGGTTAGGAATATGTTTAGGTTTAGACATAGTTTTACTGAGGTTAAGGTTAGGAATGTGTTTAGGTTTAGACATAGTTTTACTGAGGTTAAGGTTAGGAATATGTTTAGGTTTAGACATAGTTTTACTGAGGTTAAGGTTAGGAATATGGTTAGGTTTAGACATAGTTTTACTGAGGTTAAGGTTAGGAATATGTTTAGGTTTAGACATAGTTTTACTGAGGTTAAGGTTAGGAATGTGTTTAGGTTTAGACATAGTTTTACTGAGGTTAAGGTTAGGAATATGTTTAGGTTTAGACATAGTTTTACTGAGGTTAAGGTTAGGAATATGGTTAGGTTTAGACAGTTTTCTGTAGACATCATATAAAATCCAAATGTCCACATAAGAGTAAACATACCCGTACAAACGAATACAATTACAAATACAAAATTGTTAAAAGTATTGTTAACGGTATTCAACACAAAGTAGGTCGAATTAAAAGCAAATAGAAATTGCAGTGTGAGCGAAAAATACAAAACAAAAACTCAAAACATTTTTTTTTAAACGTTAATTTACTGTAAATGCAGCAGAGGTTTCGATGCAGGTTATTTCAAACTAAAGTCACAATGATCTATAAATAAATGATCCGTTAACAGTTTAAAGGACCACTTCACCACTTTTCAACCTATCTTCATATAGGTCCTCACTAATAATCATGAAAAAATGGCGCGGTTTTTTTCTACTCTGTCTGTGTCTCATAGGAGGGCAGTGGGCAGTTCAGAAACCGTCTTCCAGTGACATCATCGATGGGGAATACAAGCTAATAGAAACAGCAGGCTTTCTAGTCCTGAAAAGTTACAATGCGAAAATGTAAGCCGTCGTTCTCGCGATAATGAAAATCTAAACATTTTTGTAAAAAAAATATTGTTTAAAAAAAAATCTGCCTAATGATGATGTCACTGGAAGACGGTTTCTAAACTAGACTGAGTAGACAAATTCTTTGCCATTTTATCATGATTATTAGTGAGGACCCATTATATGAAGATAGGTTGAAAAGTGGTGAAGTGGGTCCTTAATAAAAAAACGGTCAAAATGACCTCTTAGACCTTCTAGTGTTAAGGAATTTACGATTTACAATCGTAAATCGGGGTTTGGAAAAATCGGGTATCGTAAATCGTAAATGGAGTTTTGGAAAATCGTAAATCGGGGAAACGATCCTTACCGTGCTGTGAGAGCTGGCCCAGAGCCAACGCTGGGAGTGACATGAAGGGGGGGGGGGGGTCACCTCGATGGAGATATGGACCCCCAAACAGCACCTAGAGAAAGAGAGAGAGTCTTAGATCAGAAAGGGAGGCCATGTCTGTGCGTGCGTGCTTGTGTGTGTGATGGTGTCAGGGGGGCAGTCAGACAGATATTTTGTGAAGCCACTGAGGAAATCGGGATTTCCTGAAAGTTCATATAATGGCCTGTTGTGGCGCTGTCTGTCACTTGACCCAAAAAAACCCATAGCCCCATAGAAGTCCATGTATTTGGGCCCAACTTCACCTAGACTGTATTACCTTAATAAACATGGTCATGAATACTTTCTGCTTCCAGTCACTAGGTAAAAGTCTAATTTCTAATGTCATAATATTCTTTTTGGAAAATTATGGTCCCATTTATTAAAAAAATGACCATAAAGTCGCGCATGTTCTGAGGGGCGTGGCTACCGTTACAGTCTATGATCGGGATCCCCCACCCACTCGAGTCAAAATAAAAACCAACGGAGAAGAAGGGGGGAAGTCCCGCCTCGTTGTCTGGGCCAGCCAATGGGCCAGCTGGGCCCAAACGCATCTAGAAAGATGGCGACTTACAATTCAAGATCTGACAGGCTTCATTTTACGTTCATGTTAGACCCGGAGAACGCTTTGTCCATATTTTTTACAGTCTATGGATGGTGTACATATTGTACACTCAAAGAGTTAAATTATAACATTGATTTTAACATATAAATCAGGGGGTCCCAGAGATATAAATGCCATTAAATGGGGGGTCCGTAAACGATGTCAAACTATAGGGGATCTTTGAAATGAAACGGGTTGAGAATCACACCCGTACACATCTTCTCTTATTGGGGGTCCCTGGCATATCTTCTCAAATGGGCTAATTATAGACTGTAAATGTGGGGGTCTTTTAATTGGTATGGAAAAGTTTGAATGACAACCACTGAATCAAACGACTGAATTATGCATCAAATCATTTCGGGGCAGCGGTGGCCGAACGGTTTGCGGAGCGGTCTTGATATCGGAAGGTCGCTATAGTTCGTAATCGTATCCCCGGACCGGCACGTTAAAATTACCACCGCTGAAGTGCCCTTTGAGCAAGGCATTGAACCCCTACCATGAAATGTTCTATGAGCAGGGCCTGGCTGTAAACAAGTTATTGAGCTTAGTCCTTACTAGTTACCCTACAGGGTAAACTTAGTACCTTTCCTTAGTCCAGTTACCCTGGGTAAACATGGTACCTTTCCTTTCCTTAGTCCAGTTACCCTGGGTAAACATATACCTTTCCTTTCCTTAGTCCAGTTACCCTGGGTAAACATAGTACCTTTCCTTTCCTTAGTCCAGTTACCCTGGGTAAACATGGTACCTTTCCTTTCCTTAGTCCAGTTACCCTGGGTAAACATAGTACCTTTCCTTTCCTTAGTCCAGTTACCCTGGGTAAACATGGTACCTTTCCTTTCCGTAGTCCAGTTACCCTGGGTAAACATAGTACCTTTCCTTTCCTTAGTCCAGTTACCCTGCAGGGTAAACATAGTACCATTTCCTTTCCTTAGTCCAGTTACCCTGGGTAAACATAGTACCTTTCCTTTCCTTAGTCCAGTTACCCTGGGTAAACATAGTACCTTTCCTTTCCTTAGTCCAGTTACCCTGGGTAAACATAGTACCTTTCCTTTCCTTAGTCCAGTTACCCTGGGTAAACATAGTACCTTTCCTTTCCTTAGTCCAGTTACCCTGCAGGGTAAACATAGTACCTTTCCTTTCCTTAGTCCAGTTACCCTGGGTAAACATGGTACCTTTCCTTTCCTTAGTCCAGTTACCCTGGGTAAACATAGTACCTTTCCTTTCCTTAGTCCAGTTATCCTGGGTAAACATAGTACCTTTCCTTTCCTTAGTCCAGTTACCCTGGGTAAACATAGTACCTTTCCTTTCCTTAGTCCAGTTACCCTGGGTAAACATAGTACCTTTCCTTTCCTTAGTCCAGTTACCCTGGGTAAACGTAGTACCTTTCCTTTCCTTAGTCCAGTTACCCTGGGTAAACATAGTACCTTTCCTTTCCTTAGTCCAGTTACCCTGGGTAAACATAGTACCTTTCCTTTCCTTAGTCCCGTTACCCTGGGTAAACATAGTACCTTTCCTTTCCTTAGTCCAGTTACCCTGGGTAAACATGGTACCTTTCCTTTCCTTAGTCCAGTTACCCTGGGTAAACATAGTACCTTTCCTTTCCTTAGTCCAGTTACCCTGGGTAAACATAGTACCTTTCCTTTCCTTAGTCCCGTTACCCTGGGTAAACATAGTACCTTTCCTTTCCTTAGTCCAGTTACCCTGGGTAAACATAGTACCTTTCCTTTCCTTAGTCCAGTTACCCTGGGTAAACATGGTACCTTTCCTTTCCTCAGTCCAGTTACCCTGGGTAAACATAGTACCTTTCCTTTCCTTAGTCCAGTTACCCTGCAGGGTAAACATAGTACCTTTCCTTTCCTTAGTCCAGTTACCCTGGGTAAACATAGTACCTTTCCTTTCCTTAGTCCAGTTACCCTGGGTAAACATGGTACCTTTCCTTTCCTTAGTCCAGTTACCCTGGGTAAACATGGTACCTTTCCTTTCCTTAGTCCAGTTACCCTGGGTAAACATAGTACCTTTCCTTTCCTTAGTCCAGTTACCCTGGGTAAACATAGTACCTTTCCTTTCCTTAGTCCAGTTACCCTGGGTAAACATAGTACCTTTCCTTTCCTTAGTCCAGTTACCCTGGGTAAACATAGTACCTTTCCTTTCCTTAGTCCAGTTACCCTGGGTAAACATAGTACCTTTCCTTTCATGTTCTGCTGTGAATTATATTAGTCAAAACATCTAAATAAAATATAAATAATGTTCACAACAAGAAGAATACAAGCCATGCAGTAACAACCGGAGAGGTAATGCTTATAATATTGTCTGTCACGTGGTTCTAATCATAATAATGGCATATAAATGATGTCTTACACACAGACATAACTTAGACCCAATATGTTCCCTCAGTCCCTATACGATCATTTTGCTACAGGATGAGCGTATAGGCAATTGATTGATTGAAATATGTATTAACAGTTTGCGGAATTACAGTAGGCTACATTCCAAGCACAACTCAATAGGCTACAAAGACTGTTAACTGTGAGTGGACGACACCATACACTAGCATTATAGGCTACTGTTTACGAGGGTCCACCTTGTTCAATTCATCAAAACATTTAGAGACGTAGCCTACACATTATACACTTATATTATAAGACGTAACTCATTCTACTGACCTTATGTTGTTATTGTCGTTGACAGCATGGCCGGGTTACTGACTGTAGGTCTGGATGTGAACACATGCAGTTCCTCCTCACGTCGCTTTTTTAAGGAATAAATGAATGAATTGCATGAAGAGCTTAAATATTATATGAAGCCACTGAGTCTATAAAAGCGGTTCTAATGAAGACGTTCTGTGTGTGTCTTTGGTATTAATACTACAACGGTTCTAATGTTCAGCTTCTCTGTGTCTTTCTAACGGAATCTCTAGGATTCACTTCATGTTTATTCCGTCTCTCTCCCTCTGTCTCTCTCTCTCCCGGTGCGTCTGTCTGCAGAGATTACAGAGCGTCGCTGTGGTGCGCATGCGCACCCTTAAAGAGCACCGCACGTTTCCAATGACAATTAATTAAACGTCAAGTTAAATCGTTGACTGTTGGAACACTTTCTATTGGTCGACAATTAGAACTACTACTAAAGAATTTGTGTCTCGTTATCTCTTCATTGTTGTCTTTAGATGTAGGCTACATCAACTATATATATATTTTACATGTAGGCTACAATATATATTTTGTTATGCATACATATTGTATAATGTAGATCAGTGGTTCCCAAAGTGGGGTCCGTGGACCCCCAGAAGTCCTTGAGAGAGTTCCAGGGGGTCCCCAGATGAATGATAGTTTGGAACCAAATTGACCCTAATGGGTCTGGAACTCTGAGAGTGTACAAATGGAACCAAATGGACCCTTATGGGTCTGGAACTCTGAGTGTCCATTTGGTTCCATTTGTATCATGAGTTAAATTAACATTTATTTTAACATATAAATTGGGGGTCCCAGAGATAGAAATGCCATTAAATGGGGGGTCCGTAGAACTAATGCATGTCAAACTGGGGGTCCTTGAAATTAAACGGGTTGAGAACTGCTCCCCTTTTCAATGCGCGCACACACACACACCCACCCACCCACACACACACACACACACACACATACACACACCAACGCCACACCACAGCTGTGTGAAAGGATTGTGCTAAAAAAATAATACTTACCATGGTCTACAGCGCCCTCTGGTGGACACTGACAATATAACCACAGGGAAAATACAAACAAACATAGATGTTGCCAAAGCTAAAGCGTTAATTTATTTATCATTGTATAAGTATAACAATAATCATAACAGCAGAAGAAACATGTGAGTAAAGATGACAGAATGACAAACCATACATGTAGAAACATGTGAGTAAAGATGACAGAATAATAAAACATACATGTAGAAACATGTGAGTAAAGTTGACAGAATAATAAAACATACATGTAGGCCAACATACAACACAGGAGCCAGTCCTGCTGATGAAGATTGACTAATTTAAATGATGGAACAATCCATCTTGTGTCCTTATCCCTTAGCCTAGCCTCGATACCCAGGCTTTCATTTCGTCTGCAGCGCGATTGGTCTAAAAGTGTGATCGCTCCAAATTATGTGACGTCAGGGCTCTGAGCGGTGTGCACCCCTCAGGGCTCTGAGCGGTGTGCACCCCTCAGGGCTCTGAGCGGTGTGCGCCCCTCAGGGCTCTGAGCGGTGTGCAGCCCTCAGGGCTCTGGGCGGTGTGCACCCCTCAGGGCTCTGAGCGGTGTGCACCCCTCAGGGCTCTGAGCGGTGTGCACCCCTCAGGGCTCTGAGCGGTGTGCACCCCTCAGGGCTCTGAGCGGTGTGCACCCCTCAGGGCTCTGAGCGGTGTGCACCCCTCAGGGCTCTGAGCGGTGTGCACCCCTCAGGGCTCTGAGCGGTGTGCAGCCCTCAGGGCTCTGAGCGGTGTGCAGCCCTCAGGGCTCTGAGCGGTGTGCAGCCCTCAGGGCTCTGAGCGGTGTGCAGCCCTCAGGGCTCTGAGCGGTGTGCAGCCCTCAGGGCTCTGAGCGGTGTGCACCCCTCAGGGCTCTGAGCGGTGTGCACCCCTCAGGGCTCTGAGCGGTGTGCACCCCTCAGGGCTCTGAGCGGTGTGCACCCCTCAGGGCTCTGAGCGGTGTGCACCCCTCAAAATAAACACTGTGAGGAAATCATTACCAGTGGAATTCAAACGAGGCTATGCGAGGGAAATGAGGAGAATGGCTGAAGAAGTTAATCCACCACACCGTCTAAGAAAAAAACCAACGTGTGCCGACTCTGTGGAAATAACTTTGACAGTCCGTTAGAATGGTTTACTCCAGAAACCAGTGGTTTCTGCTTCTGGTCGACACAATAACAGTGCTGCACTAAACGTATTTAGCTATGTTTTACTATTTAGAAAATCATTTTAAAAATAGTACAACTAGCCGATCTACATCTACACTTTGTGAGCTTGTAGATCAGCTATTTGTGAACTATTTTAAACAAAATCCATTGATTTATTTTATGCTTCAGTAAATGTTCATGAAGAAATTATTAAATACAAATCGAAGAAAATCCATAAACTAGAAGAAATATTACCCAAACGACACATGGACAGGTATTGGTTCATTAGGACGATGAAGCCAGACGCACAATCAAGGATTTTTGCCCAGGTTTTTCTGGAGGGTATAAAGGAGTTTAAAAAAAAAGGTGAAACGTAACGTCAGCCCAAAGCAATGAAGTCATTAATGATCCACATATTGAATGTGTTGCTACTAGAGATAAAAGACAAATACATAACAATATAACTCTGGGATATCTCTGTTCCCGATAAGTTAGAAATACAAAACAAAATAAATAACTCTGAGAAATCTCTGTTCCCGATAAGTTAGAAATACAAAATAAAACTCTGGAAAATCTCTGTTCCCGATAAGTTAGAAATATAAAATAAATAACTCTGAGAAATCTCTGTTCCCGATAAGTTAGAAATACAAAATAAAATAAATAACTCTGAGAAATCTCTGTTCCCGATAAGTTAGAAATATAAAATAAATAACTCTGGAAAATCTCTGTTCCCGATAAGTTAGAAATATAAAATAAATAACTCTGAGAAATCTCTGTTCCCGATAAGTTAGAAATACAAAATAAAATAAATAACTCTGAGAAATCTCTGTTCCCGATAAGTTAGAAATACAAAATAAAATAAATAACTCTGAGAAATCTCTGTTCCCGATAAGTTAGAAATACAAAATAAAATAAATAACTCTGAGAAATCTCTGTTCCCGATAAGTTAGAAATACAAAATAAAATAAATAACTCTGAGAAATCTCTGTTCCCGATAAGTTAGAAATACAAAATAAAATAAATAACTCTGGGAAATCACTGTTCCCGATAAGTTGTTCACCCTTCAGTGAAATATGGGAGACGGTGCCCCCCCGTTACGTGCCCCCCCCCTCACACATGTAGCCGTCGAAAAATATTCAGTGATTTCACTTAATTCAAATATCACTTATTGTTTTGTTTTGTTGTGATAATCCTCTCTACTATAGAGTGTGCTGACCATATAAGGAGTTCCTCCCTGTCCCCAGTTAACCCCTGGGGGTCAAAAAACCTTAGGTTTAGTTTTTGACTCTCTATCCTGATTGGACGAAGGCTTAGGTCCCACAGCCAAAAACGAAACCTAAGGTTTTTTTAGTGAAATCACTGAATATACCTTTAAAGAAAAGATGCAAGCGACGCCTCGATGCACGAGAGGGACACTTTATAAGGGCTACGTCTACAGAGGGACACTTTACAAACGCACGCACGCACAATCACACACTGGTAGGCAAAAACTACCGTCCACTTCTTTGACATTATGGAAGGCCCTGCTTCCGATAATAAGGCCTGAGGATTATGGAAGGCACTGCTCCCGATAATAAATTAAATGACACTCGGAAATAAACAACATTCAAACAGCGCCTCTGGTTCTCACAGGATGGCGTTTGGTTTGGATGTCTGGGTCTGGGTCTGATCTGGGTCTGAGTCTGGTCTGGTCTAGCAGAGGCAGCCGCGCTCAGAACACAGACGATATAACCGTCAACAAGTATGGAAGGCTCTGCTCCCCATAACTTAATACAGTTAGTATGGAAGACCCGATAATAATATTAAATGACTCTGTATAAAAAAAACAAACAAGGAAAAATATGGCATGTCATATAGTGGACTTCTGCCACTGATGAGACATTGATTGTAATGATATTAATTACGATAGTTTCATAGTGGACTTCTGGCACTGATTAGACCATAATTAATGGTGATCGGTGGGGGGGGGGGGGGGGGGAGGTCATTAGTGCAACGAGGACACAAGAGAAAGGTGGGGGGGGGGGAGGGTAGATCTCTGCTTGTGCTTTAGTGCAATTATTGATTGATAAAATAAAATAAAAACATTTTTAGGACCTCTGGGTTCCCCTCCCTCCCCCCCTCCCTCTCTCTCTCTCCCTCCCTCCCTCCCTCCCTCTCTCTCTCCCCTCTCTCTCTCTCTCTCTATCTCTCTCCCGCCCTCTCTCTCTCTCTCTCTCTCTCTCTCTCTCTCTCTCTCTCACTCTCTCTGTGCTCTCTCTCTCTGTGCTCTGCTGTCTCTCTTTCTCTTTAATCAGTGGTGGAAAAAGTGCTTGCGTGTTTTACTTAAAGGACCACTTTTCAACCTATGTTCATTTTGGTTTGGTATCTTCAATTGGTCCTCACTAATGTTCATGATAAAATACTATAGTTCTTTTCTACTC
>NW_027666164.1:0-42500 GCF_963924005.1 Protomyctophum bolini
TATATTATTAAAGTATATTATTAAACTATATTATTAAAGTATATTATTAAACTATATTATTAAACTATATTATTAAACTATATTATTAAGTATATTATTAAGTATATTATTAAGTATATTATTAAAGTATATTATTAAACTATATTATTAACTATATTATTAAAGTATATTATTAAAGTATATTATTCAACTATATTATTAAAGTATATTATTAAAGTATATTATTAAAGTATATTATTAAAGTATATTATTAAAGTATATTATCCAAGTATATTATTAAGTATATTATTAAAGTATATTATTAAAGTATATTATTAAACTAAATTATTAAACTATATTATTAAAGTATATTATTAAGTATATTATTAAACTATATTATTAAACTATATTATTAAACTATATTATTAAGTATATTATTAAGTATATTAAAGTATATTATTAAAGTATATTATTAAAGTATATTATTAAAGTATATTATTAAAGTATATTTTTAAGTATATTATTAAAGTATATTATTAAGTATATTATTAAGTATATTATTAAAGTATATTATTAAAGTATATTATTAAAGTATATTATTAAGTATATTATTAAAGTATATTATTAAAGTATATTATTAAAGTATATTATTAAGTATATTATTAAGTATATTATTAAACTATATTATTAAACTATATTATTAAAGTATATTATTAAACTATATTATTAAACTATATTATTAAACTATATTATTAAGTATATTATTAAAGTATATTATTAAAGTATATTATTAAGTATATTATTAAAGTATATTATTAAAGTATATTATTAAAGTATATTATTAAAGTATATTTTTTAAGTATATTATTAAAGTATATTATTAAGTATATTATTAAGTATATTATTAAAGTATATTATTAAAGTATATTATTAAAGTATATTATTAAGTATATTATTAAAGTATATTATTAAAGTATATTATTAAAGTATATTATTAAGTATATTATTAACTATATTATTAAGTATATTATTAAACTATATTATTAAGTATATTATTAAACTATATTATTAAACTATATTATTAAACTATATATTAAACTATATTATTAAGTATATTATTAAAGTATATTATTAAAGTATATTATTAAGTATATTATTAAGTATATTATTAAAGTATATTTTTTAAAGTATATTATTAAAGTATATTATTAAAGTATATTATTAAAGTATATTAATAAAGTATATTAATAAACTATATTATTAAAGTATATTATTAAAGTATATTATTAAAGTATATTATTAAGTATATTATTAAACTATATTATTAAACTATATTATTAAAGTATATTATTAAAGTATATTATTAAAGTACATTATTAAAGTATATTATTAAAGTATATTATTAAACTATATTATTAAGTATATTATTAAAGTATATTATTAAACTATATTATTAAACTATATTATTAAGTATATTATTAAGTATATTATTAAACTATATTATTAAAGTATATTATTAAGTATATTATTTAATTAACTATATTATTAAAGTATATTATTAAAGTATATTATTAAACTATATTATTAAGTATATTATTAAACTATATTATTAAAGTATATTAATAAAGTATATTATTAAACTATATTATTAAAGTATATTATTAAAGTATATTATTAAAGTATATTATTAAAGTATATTATTAAGTATATTATTAAACTATATTATTAAAGTATATTATTAAACTATATTATTAAAGTATATTATTAAAGTATATTATTAAAGTATATTATTAAACTATAGTATTAAAGTATATTATTAAACTATATTATTAAAGTATATTATTAAACTATATTATTAAACTATATTATTAAACTATATTAATAAAGTATATTATTAAACTATATTATTAAAGTATATTATTAAAGTATATTATTAAACTATATTATTAAACTATATTATTAAAGTATATTATTAAACTATATTATTAAACTATATTATTAAACTATATTATTAAGTATATTATTAAAGTATATTATTAAGTATATTATTAAGTATATTATTAAAGTATATTATTAAAGTATATTATTAAAGTATATTATTAAGTATATTATTAAAGTATATTATTAAAGTATATTATTAAAGTATATTATTAAGTATATTATTAACTATATTATTAAGTATATTATTAAACTATATTATTAAGTATATTATTAAACTATATTATTAAACTATATTATTAAACTATATTATTAAACTATATTATTAAGTATATTATTAAAGTATATTATTAAAGTATATTATTAAGTATATTATTAAGTATATTATTAAAGTATATTTTTTAAAGTATATTATTAAAGTATATTATTAAAGTATATTATTAAAGTATATTAATAAAGTATATTAATAAACTATATTATTAAAGTATATTATTAAAGTATATTATTAAAGTATATTATTAAGTATATTATTAAACTATATTATTAAAGTATATTATTAAAGTATATTATTAAAGTATATTATTAAAGTACATTATTAAAGTATATTATTAAACTATATTATTAAACTATATTATTAAGTATATTATTAAAGTATATTATTAAACTATATTATTAAACTATATTATTAAGTATATTATTAAGTATATTATTAAACTATATTATTAAAGTATATTATTAAGTATATTATTAAACTATATTATTAAAGTATATTATTAAAGTATATTATTAAACTATATTATTAAGTATATTATTAAACTATATTATTAAAGTATATTAATAAAGTATATTATTAAACTATATTATTAAAGTATATTATTAAAGTATATTATTAAAGTATATTATTAAAGTATATTATTAAGTATATTATTAAACTATATTATTAAAGTATATTATTAAAGTATATTATTAAAGTATATTATTAAAGTATATTATTAAACTATATTATTAAAGTATATTATTAAAGTATATTATTAAAGTATATTATTAAAGTATATTATTAAAGTATATTATTAAACTATAGTATTAAAGTATATTATTAAACTATATTATTAAAGTATATTATTAAACTATATTATTAAACTATATTATTAAACTATAGTATTAAAGTATATTATTAAAGTATATTATTAAAGTATATTATTAAACTATATTATTAAACTATATTATTAAAGTATATTATTAAAGTATGTTATTAAACTATATTATTAAACTATATTATTAAGTATATTATTAAACTATATTATTAAACTATATTATTAAACTATATTATTAAGTATATTATTAAACTATATTATTAAACTATATTTTAAGTATATTATTAAACTATATTATTAAACTATATTATTAAAGTATATTATTAAACTATATTATTCAACTATATTATTAAAGTATATTATTAAAGTATATTATTAAACTATAGTATTAAAGTATATTATTAAACTATATTATTAAGTATATTATTAAACTATATTATTAAGTATATTATTAAAGTATATTATTAAAGTATATTATTAAAGTATATTATTAAAGTATATTATTAAGTATATTATTAAAGTATATTATTAAAGTATATTATTAAGTATATTATTAAAGTATATTATTAAAGGATATTATTAAAGGATATTATTCAACTATATTATTAAGTATATTATTAAAGTATATTATTAAACTATATTATTAAGTATATTATTAAGTATATTATTAAAGTATATTATTAAACTATATTATTAACTATATTATTAAAGTATATTATTAAAGTATATTATTAAAGTATATTATTCAAGTATATTATTAAACTATATTATTAAACTATATTATTAAAGTATATTATTAAAGTATATTATTAAACTATATTATTAAACTATATTATTAAGTATATTATTAAAGTATATTATTAAAGTATATTATTAAAGTATATTATTAAGTATATTATTAAGTATATTATTAAAGTATATTATTAAAGTATATTATTAAAGTATATTATTAAGTATATTATTAAAGTATATTATTAAAGTATATTATTAAAGTATATTATTAACTATATTATTAAGTATATTATTAAACTATATTATTAAGTATATTATTAAACTATATTATTAAACTATATTATTAAACTATATTATTAAACTATATTATTAAGTATATTATTAAAGTATATTATTAAAGTATATTATTAAGTATATTATTAAGTATATTATTAAAGTATATTTTTTAAAGTATATTATTAAAGTATATTATTAAAGTATATTAATAAAGTATATTAATAAACTATATTATTAAAGTATATTATTAAAGTATATTATTAAAGTATATTATTAAGTATATTATTAAACTATATTATTAAAGTATATTATTAAAGTATATTATTAAAGTATATTATTAAAGTACATTATTAAAGTATATTATTAAAGTATATTATTAAACTATATTATTAAGTATATTATAAAAGTATATTATTAAACTATATTATTAAACTATATTATTAAGTATATTATTAAGTATATTATTAAACTATATTATTAAAGTATATTATTAAGTATATTATTAAACTATATTATTAAAGTATATTATTAAAGTATATTATTAAACTATATTATTAAGTATATTATTAAACTATATTATTAAAGTATATTAATAAAGTATATTATTAAACTATATTATTAAAGTATATTATTAAAGTATATTATTAAAGTATATTATTAAAGTATATTATTAAGTATATTATTAAACTATATTATTAAAGTATATTATTAAACTATATTATTAAAGTATATTATTAAAGTATATTATTAAAGTATATTATTAAACTATAGTATTAAAGTATATTATTAAACTATATTATTAAAGTATATTATTAAACTATATTATTAAACTATATTATTAAACTATATTATTAAAGTATATTATTAAACTATATTATTAAAGTATATTATTAAAGTATATTATTAAACTATATTATTAAAGTATATTATTAAACTATATTATTAAAGTATATTATTAAACTATATTATTAAACTATATTATTAAACTATATTATTAAGTATATTATTAAAGTATATTATTAAGTATATTATTAAGTATATTATTAAAGTATATTATTAAAGTATATTATTAAAGTATATTATTAAGTATATTATTAAAGTATATTATTAAGTATATTATTAAAGTATATTATTAAAGTATATTATTAAAGTATATTTTTAAGTATATTATTAACTATATTATTAAGTATATTATTAAACTATATTATTAAACTATATTATTAAACTATATTATTAAACTATATTATTAAGTATATTATTAAAGTATATTATTAAAGTATATTATTAAGTATATTATTAAGTATATTATTAAAGTATATTTTTTAAAGTATATTATTAAAGTATATTATTAAAGTATATTATTAAAGTATATTAATAAAGTATATTAATAAACTATATTATTAAAGTATATTATTAAAGTATATTATTAAAGTATATTATTAAGTATATTATTAAACTATATTATTAAACTATATTATTAAACTATATTATTAAAGTATATTATTAAAGTACATTATTAAAGTATATTATTAAAGTATATTATTAAACTATATTATTAAGTATATTATTAAAGTATATTATTAAACTATATTATTAAACTATATTATTAAGTATATTATTAAGTATATTATTAAACTATATTATTAAAGTATATTATTAAGTATATTATTAAACTATATTATTAAAGTATATTATTAAAGTATATTATTAAACTATATTATTAAGTATATTATTAAACTATATTATTAAAGTATATTAATAAAGTATATTATTAAACTATATTATTAAAGTATATTATTAAAGTATATTATTAAAGTATATTATTAAAGTATATTATTAAGTATATTATTAAACTATATTATTAAAGTATATTATTAAACTATATTATTAAAGTATATTATTAAAGTATATTATTAAAGTATATTATTAAAGTATATTATTAAAGTATATTATTAAATATATTATTAAAGTATATTATTAAAGTATATTATTAAACTATAGTATTAAAGTATATTATTAAACTATATTATTAAAGTATATTATTAAACTATATTATTAAACTATATTATTAAACTATAGTAATAAAGTATATTATTAAACTATATTATTAAAGTATATTATTAAACTATATTATTAAACTATATTATTAAACTATATTATTAAAGTATATTATTAAACTATATTATTAAACTATATTATTAAACTATATTATTAAGTATATTATTAAACTATATTATTAAACTATATTATTAAACTATATTATTAAGTATATTATTAAACTATATTATTAAACTATATTTTAAGTATATTATTAAACTATATTATTAAAGTATATTATTAAAGTATATTATTAAACTATATTATTCAACTATATTATTAAAGTATATTATTAAAGTATATTATTAAACTATAGTATTAAAGTATATTATTAAACTATATTATTAAGTATATTATTAAACTATATTATTAAGTATATTATTAAGTATATTATTAAAGTATATTATTAAACTATATTATTAACTATATTATTAAAGTATATTATTAAAGTATATTATTAAAGTATATTATTCAAGTATATTATTAAAGTATATTATTAAACTATATTATTAAAGTATATTATTAAACTATATTATTAAAGTATATTATTAAACTATATTATTAAGTATATTATTAAAGTATATTATTAAAGTATATTATTAAACTATATTATTAAGTATATTGTTAAGTATATTATTAAAGTATATTATTAAACTATATTATTAACTATATTATTAAAGTATATTATTAAAGTATATTATTAAAGTATATTATTAAAGTATATTATTAAAGTATATTATTCAACTATATTATTAAAGTATATTATTAAAGTATATTATTAAAGTATATTATTAAACTATATTATTAAAGTATATTATTCAAGTATATTATTCAAGTATATTATTCAAGTATATTATTAAACTATATTATTAAAGTATATTATTAAACTATATTATTAAAGTATATTATTAAGTATATTATTAAACTATATTATTAAACTATATTATTAAGTATATTATTAAGTATATTAAAGTATATTATTAAAGTATATTATTAAAGTATATTATTAAAGTATATTATTAAGTATATTATTAAAGTATATTATTAAAGTATATTATTAAGTATATTATTAACTATATTATTAAGTATATTATTAAACTATATTATTAAGTATATTATTAAACTATATTATTAAACTATATTATTAAACTATATTATTAAACTATATTATTAAACTATATTATTAAGTATATTATTAAAGTATATTATTAAACTATATTATTAAGTATATTATTAAGTATATTATTAAAGTATATTTTTTAAAGTATATTATTAAAGTATATTATTAAAGTATATTATTAAAGTATATTATTAAAGTATATTAATAAAGTATATTAATAAACTATATTATTAAAGTATATTATTAAAGTATATTATTAAAGTATATTATTAAAGTATATTATTAAGTATATTATT
Source organism: Protomyctophum bolini (assembly GCF_963924005.1). Lineage (NCBI taxonomy): Eukaryota > Metazoa > Chordata > Actinopteri > Myctophiformes > Myctophidae > Protomyctophum > Protomyctophum bolini. The sequence continues at coordinate 7,533 of NW_027666164.1, forward strand.
AAACTATATTATTAAACTATATTATTAAAGTATATTATTAAAGTATATTATTAAAGTATATTATTAAACTATATTATTAAGTATATTATTAAAGTATATTATTAAACTATATTATTAAACTATATTATTAAGTATATTATTAAACTATATTATTAAAGTATATTATTAAGTATATTATTAAACTATATTATTAAAGTATATTATTAAAGTATATTATTAAACTATATTATTAAGTATATTATTAAACTATATTATTAAAGTATATTAATAAAGTATATTATTAAACTATATTATTAAAGTATATTATTAAAGTATATTATTAAAGTATATTATTAAAGTATATTATTAAGTATATTATTAAACTATATTATTAAAGTATATTATTAAACTATATTATTAAAGTATATTATTAAAGTATATTATTAAAGTATATTATTAAAGTATATTATTAAAGTATATTATTAAAGTATATTATTAAAGTATATTATTAAACTATAGTATTAAAGTATATTATTAAACTATATTATTAAAGTATATTATTAAACTATATTATTAAACTATATTATTAAACTATAGTATTAAAGTATATTATTAAACTATATTATTAAACTATATTATTAAAGTATATTATTAAACTATATTATTAAACTATATTATTAAACTATATTATTAAACTATATTATTAAACTATATTATTAAACTATATTATTAAGTATATTATTAAACTATATTATTAAACTATATTATTAAACTATATTATTAAGTATATTATTAAACTATATTATTAAACTATATTATTAAAGTATATTATTAAACTATATTATTCAACTATATTATTAAAGTATATTATTAAAGTATATTATTCAACTATATTATTAAAGTATATTATTAAAGTATATTATTAAACTATAGTATTAAAGTATATTATTAAACTATATTATTAAGTATATTATTAAACTATATTATTAAGTATATTATTAAGTATATTATTAAAGTATATTATTAAACTATATTATTAAGTATATTATTAAACTATATTATTAAAGTATATTATTAAAGTATATTATTAAACTATATTATTAAAGTATATTATTAAAGTATATTATTAAAGTATATTATTAAAGTATATTATTAAAGTATATTATTAAGTATATTATTAAAGTATATTATTAAAGTATATTATTAAGTATATTATTAAAGTATATTATTAAAGGATATTATTAAAGGATATTATTCAACTATATTATTAAGTATATTATTAAAGTATATTATTAAACTATATTATTAAGTATATTATTAAGTATATTATTAAAGTATATTATTAAACTATATTATTAACTATATTATTAAAGTATATTATTAAAGTATATTATTAAAGTATATTATTCAAGTATATTATTAAAGTATATTATTAAACTATATTATTAAAGTATATTATTAAAGTATATTATTAAAGTATATTATTAAACTATATTATTAAGTATATTATTAAAGTATATTATTAAAGTATATTATTAAACTATATTATTAAGTATATTGTTAAGTATATTATTAAAGTATATTATTAAACTATATTATTAACTATATTATTAAAGTATATTATTAAAGTATATTATTAAAGTATATTATTAAAGTATATTATTAAAGTATATTATTCAACTATATTATTAAAGTATATTATTAAAGTATATTATTAAACTATATTATTAAAGTATATTATTCAAGTATATTATTCAAGTATATTATTCAAGTATATTATTAAACTATATTATTAAAGTATATTATTAAACTATATTATTAAAGTATATTATTAAGTATATTATTAAGTATATTATTAAACTATATTATTAAACTATATTATTAAACTATATTATTAAGTATATTAAAGTATATTATTAAAGTATATTATTAAAGTATATTATTAAAGTATATTATTAAGTATATTATTAAAGTATATTATTAAAGTATATTATTAAGTATATTATTAACTATATTATTAAGTATATTATTAAAGTATATTATTAAGTATATTATTAAAGTATATTATTAAAGTATATTATTAAGTATATTATTAACTATATTATTAAGTATATTATTAAACTATATTATTAAGTATATTATTAAACTATATTATTAAACTATATTATTAAACTATATTATTAAACTATATTATTAAGTATATTATTAAAGTATATTATTAAACTATATTATTAAGTATATTATTAAGTATATTATTAAGTATATTATTAAAGTATATTTTTTAAAGTATATTATTAAAGTATATTATTAAAGTATATTATTAAAGTATATTATTAAAGTATATTAATAAAGTATATTAATAAACTATATTATTAAAGTATATTATTAAAGTATATTATTAAAGTATATTATTAAAGTATATTATTAAGTATATTATTAAACTATATTATTAAACTATATTATTAAACTATATTATTAAAGTATATTATTAAAGTATATTATTAAGTATATTATTAAGTATATTATTAAGTATATTATTAAGTATATTATTAAACTATATTATTAAGTATATTATTAAACTATATTATTAAACTATATTATTAAACTATATTATTAAACTATATTATTAAGTATATTATTAAAGTATATTATTAAACTATATTATTAAGTATATTATTAAGTATATTATTAAAGTATATTTTTAAAGTATATTATTAAAGTATATTATTAAAGTATATTAATAAAGTATATTAATAAACTCTATTATTAAAGTATATTATAAAGTATATTATTAAAGTATATTATTAAGTATATTATTAAACTATATTATTAAACTATATTATTAAACTATATTATTAAACTAAATTATTAAACTATATTATTAAGTATATTATTAAAGTATATTATTAAAGTATATTAATAAAGTATATTAATAAACTATATTAATAAAGTATATTAATAAACTATATTAATAAACTATATTATTAAATTATATTATTAAAGTATAGGGTTAGGGTTAGGGTTAGGGTTAGGGTTTAAAGTATATTATTAAAGTATATTATTAAAGTATATTATTAAAGTATATTATTAAAGTATATTATTAAACTATATTATTAAACTATATTATTAAAGTATATTATCCAAGTATATTATTAAAGTATATTATTAAACTATATTATTAAAGTATATTATTAAACTATATTATTAAGTATATTATTAAACTATATTATTAAAGTATATTAATAAAGTATATTAATAAACTATATTAATAAACTATATTATTAAAGTATATTATTAAAGTATATTATTAAAGTATATTATTAAGTATATTATTAAACTATATTATTAAACTATATTATTAAACTATATTATTAAACTATATTATTAAGTATATTATTATACTATATTATTAAACTATATTATTAAACTATATTATTAAACTATATTATTAAACTATATTATTAAACTATATTATTAAACTATAGTATAAAGTATATTATTAAACTATATTATTAAACTATATTATTAAACTATATTATTAAACTATAGTATAAAGTATATTATTAAAGTATATTATTAAAGTATATTATTAAACTATATTATTAAGTATATTATTAAACTATATTATTAAACTATATTATTAAACTATATTATTAAGTATATTATTAAGTATATTATTAAACTATATTATTAAACTATATTATTAAGTATATTATTAAACTATATTATTAAAGTATATTATTAAAGTATATTATTAAACTATATTATTAAGTATATTATTAAACTATATTATTAAAGTATATTAATAAAGTATATTAATAAACTATATTATTAAAGTATATTATTAAAGTATATTATTAAAGTATATTATTAAACTATATTATTAAACTATATTATTAAACTATATTATTAAGTATATTATTAAGTATATTATTAAAGTATATTATTAAAGTATATTATTAAACTATATTATTCAACTATATTATTAAACTATATTATTAAGTATATTATTAAAGTATATTATTAAAGTATATTATTAAACTATATTATTAACTATATTATTAAAGTATATTATTAAAGTATATTATTAAAGTATATTATTAAAGTATATTATTCAACTATATTATTAAAGTATATTATTAAACTATATTATTAAACTATATTATTAAAGTATATTATCCAAGTATATTATTAAAGTATATTATTAAAGTATATTATTAAACTAAATTATTAAAGTATATTATTAAAGTATATTATTAAGTATATTATTAAACTATATTATTAAACTATATTATTAAACTATATTATTAAGTATATTATTAAGTATATTAAAGTATATTATTAAAGTATATTATTAAACTATATTATTAAACTATATTATTAAGTATATTATTAAGTATATTAACTCATTCATCGCTTTTAAGAAGTGCCAAAAAGTCCCTAAGCGCCAGTCTCTATACATTTTTTTATTTAATTTAAATTTTCATTTTTTTGTTTAAAAAAAAAAAAAAAAAAAGATTTTTTTTTTTTTTTTTTTTTGGTCCAATGTTATACCCGTCTGAAAAAGACGACAAAGACGTCGTTGGCGCTGTGGGAGTTGCTAAAAAAGAGGTCAATTAGGTCGTTGGCAGACATTGAGTTAAAGTATATTATTAAAGTATATTATTAAAGTATAGTATTAAAGTATATTATTCAACTATATTATTAAAGTATATTATTAAAGTATATTATTAAAGTATATTATTCAAGTATATTATTAAAGTATATTATTAAAGTATATTATTAAACTATATTATTAAAGTATATTATAAAACTATATTATTAAAGTATATTATTAAGTATATTATTAAACTATATTATTAAAGTATATTATTAAAGTATATTATTAAGTATATTATTAAGTATATTAAAGTATATTATTAAAGTATATTATTAAAGTATATTATTAAAGTATATTATTAAAGTATATTTTTTAAGTATATTATTAAAGTATATTATTAAGTATATTATTAAGTATATTATTAAAGTATATTATTAAAGTATATTATTAAAGTATATTATTAAGTATATTATTAAAGTATATTATTAAAGTATATTATTAAAGTATATTATTAAGTATATTATTAAGTATATTATTAAACTATATTATTAAACTATATTATTAAAGTATATTATTAAACTATATTATTAAACTATATTATTAAACTATATTATTAAACTATATTATTAAACTATATTATTAAGTATATTATTAAAGTATATTATTAAAGTATATTATTAAGTATATTATTAAAGTATATTATTAAAGTATATTATTAAAGTATATTATTAAAGTATATTTTTTAAGTATATTATTAAAGTATATTATTAAGTATATTATTAAGTATATTATTAAAGTATATTATTAAAGTATATTATTAAAGTATATTATTAAGTATATTATTAAAGTATATTATTAAAGTATATTATTAAGTATATTATTAACTATATTATTAAGTATATTATTAAACTATATTATTAAGTATATTATTAAACTATATTATTAAACTATATTATTAAACTATATTATTAAACTATATTATTAAGTATATTATTAAAGTATATTATTAAAGTATATTATTAAGTATATTATTAAGTATATTATTAAAGTATATTTTTTAAAGTATATTATTAAAGTATATTATTAAAGTATATTATTAAAGTATATTAATAAAGTATATTAATAAACTATATTATTAAAGTATATTATTAAAGTATATTATTAAAGTATATTATTAAGTATATTATTAAACTATATTATTAAAGTATATTATTAAAGTATATTATTAAAGTATATTATTAAAGTACATTATTAAAGTATATTATTAAAGTATATTATTAAACTATATTATTAAGTATATTATTAAAGTATATTATTAAACTATATTATTAAACTATATTATTAAGTATATTATTAAGTATATTATTAAACTATATTATTAAAGTATATTATTAAGTATATTATTAAACTATATTATTAAAGTATATTATTAAACTATATTATTAAACTATATTATTAAGTATATTATTAAACTATATTATTAAAGTATATTAATAAAGTATATTATTAAACTATATTATTAAAGTATATTATTAAAGTATATTATTAAAGTATATTATTAAGTATATTATTAAACTATATTATTAAAGTATATTATTAAACTATATTATTAAAGTATATTATTAAAGTATATTATTAAAGTATATTATTAAACTATAGTATTAAAGTATATTATTAAACTATATTATTAAAGTATATTATTAAACTATATTATTAAACTATATTATTAAACTATATTATTAAAGTATATTATTAAACTATATTATTAAAGTATATTATTAAAGTATATTATTAAACTATATTATTAAACTATATTATTAAAGTATATTATTAAACTATATTATTAAACTATATTATTAAACTATATTATTAAGTATATTATTAAAGTATATTATTAAGTATATTATTAAGTATATTATTAAAGTATATTATTAAAGTATATTATTAAAGTATATTATTAAGTATATTATTAAAGTATATTATTAAAGTATATTATTAAAGTATATTATTAAGTATATTATTAACTATATTATTAAGTATATTATTAAACTATATTATTAAGTATATTATTAAACTATATTATTAAACTATATTATTAAACTATATTATTAAACTATATTATTAAGTATATTATTAAAGTATATTATTAAAGTATATTATTAAGTATATTATTAAGTATATTATTAAAGTATATTTTTTAAAGTATATTATTAAAGTATATTATTAAAGTATATTATTAAAGTATATTAATAAAGTATATTAATAAACTATATTATTAAAGTATATTATTAAAGTATATTATTAAAGTATATTATTAAGTATATTATTAAACTATATTATTAAACTATATTATTAAACTATATTATTAAAGTATATTATTAAAGTACATTATTAAAGTATATTATTAAACTATATTATTAAACTATATTATTAAGTATATTATTAAAGTATATTATTAAACTATATTATTAAACTATATTATTAAGTATATTATTAAGTATATTATTAAACTATATTATTAAAGTATATTATTAAGTATATTATTAAAGTATATTATTAAAGTATATTATTAAAGTATATTATTAAACTATATTATTAAGTATATTATTAAACTATATTATTAAAGTATATTAATAAAGTATATTATTAAACTATATTATTAAAGTATATTATTAAAGTATATTATTAAAGTATATTATTAAAGTATATTATTAAGTATATTATTAAACTATATTATTAAAGTATATTATTAAACTATATTATTAAAGTATATTATTAAAGTATATTATTAAACTATATTATTAAAGTATATTATTAAAGTATATTATTAAAGTATATTATTAAAGTATATTATTAAAGTATATTATTAAAGTATATTATTAAACTATAGTATTAAAGTATATTATTAAACTATATTATTAAAGTATATTATTAAACTATATTATTAAACTATATTATTAAACTATAGTATTAAAGTATATTATTAAACTATATTATTAAAGTATATTATTAAAGTATATTATTAAACTATATTATTAAACTATATTATTAAAGTATATTATTAAACTATATTATTAAACTATATTATTAAACTATATTATTAAGTATATTATTAAACTATATTATTAAACTATATTATTAAACTATATTATTAAGTATATTATTAAACTATATTATTAAACTATATTTTAAGAATATTATTAAACTATATTATTAAACTATATTATTAAAGTATATTATTAAACTATATTATTCAACTATATTATTAAAGTATATTATTAAAGTATATTATTAAACTATAGTATTAAAGTATATTATTAAACTATATTATTAAGTATATTATTAAACTATATTATTAAGTATATTATTAAGTATATTATTAAAGTATATTATTAAACTATATTATTAAGTATATTATTAAACTATATTATTAAAGTATATTATTAAAGTATATTATTAAACTATATTATTAAAGTATATTATTAAAGTATATTATTAAAGTATATTATTAAAGTATATTATTAAAGTATATTATTAAGTATATTATTAAAGTATATTATTAAAGTATATTATTAAACTATATTATTAACTATATTATTAAAGTATATTATTAAAGTATATTATTAAAGTATATTATTCAAGTATATTATTAAAGTATATTATTAAACTATATTATTAAAGTATATTATTAAAGTATATTATTAAAGTATATTATTAAAGTATATTATTAAACTATATTATTAAAGTATATTATTAAAGTATATTATTAAAGTATATTATTAAAGTATATTATTAAAGTATATTATTAAGTATATTATTAAAGTATATTATTAAAGTATATTATTAAACTATATTATTAACTATATTATTAAAGTATATTATTAAAGTATATTATTAAAGTATATTATTCAAGTATATTATTAAAGTATATTATTAAACTATATTATTAAAGTATATTATTAAAGTATATTATTAAAGTATATTATTAAAGTATATTATTAAAGTATATTATTAAACTATATTATTAAAGTATATTATTAAACTATATTATTAAAGTATATTATTAAAGTATATTATTAAACTATATTATTAAAGTATATTATTAAAGTATATTATTAAAGTATATTATTAAAGTATATTATTAAAGTATATTATTAAGTATATTATTAAAGTATATTATTAAAGTATATTATTAAACTATATTATTAACTATATTATTAAAGTATATTATTAAAGTATATTATTAAAGTATATTATTCAAGTATATTATTAAAGTATATTATTAAACTATATTATTAAAGTATATTATTAAAGTATATTATTAAAGTATATTATTAAACTATATTATTAAGTATATTATTAAAGTATATTATTAAAGTATATTATTAAGTATATTATTAACTATATTATTAAGTATATTATTAAACTATATTATTAAGTATATTATTAAACTATATTATTAAACTATATTATTAAACTATATTTTTAAACTATATTATTAAGTATATTATTAAAGTATATTATTAAAGTATATTATTAAAGTATATTTTTAAAGTATATTATTAAAGTATATTAATAAAGTATATTAATAAACTATATTATTAAAGTATATTATTAAAGTATATTATTAAAGTATATTATTAAAGTATATTATTAAGTATATTATTAAAGTATATTATTAAAGTATATTATTAAAGTATATTATTAAAGTATATTATTAAAGTATATTATTAAAGTATATTATTAAACTATATTATTAAACTATATTATTAAGTATATTATTAAAGTATATTATTAAACTATATTATTAAGTATATTATTAAGTATATTATTAAACTATATTATTAAAGTATATTATTAAAGTATATTATTAAAGTATATTATTAAAGTATATTATTAAGTATATTATTAAAGTATATTATTAAAGTATATTATTAAAGTATATTATTAAAGTATATTATTAAAGTATATTATTAGAGTATATTATTAAAGTATATTATTAAACTATATTATTAAACTATATTATTAAGTATATTATTAAAGTATATTATTAAACTATATTATTAAGTATATTATTAAGTATATTATTAAACTATATTATTAAACTATATTATTAAAGTATATTATTAAGTATATTATTAAACTATATTATTAAACTATATTATTAAAGTATATTATTAAACTATATTATTAAACTATATTATTAAACTATATTATTAAACTATATTATTAAACTATAGTATAAAGTATATTATTAAAGTATATTATTAAACTATATTATTAAAGTATATTATTAAAGTATATTATTAAAGTATATTATTAAACTATATTATTAAGTATATTATTAAGTATATTATTAAGTATATTATTAAAGTATATTATTAAACTATATTATTAACTATATTATTAAAGTATATTATTAAAGTATATTATTCAACTATATTATTAAAGTATATTATTAAAGTATATTATTAAAGTATATTATTAAAGTATATTATTAAAGTATATTATCCAAGTATATTATTAAAGTATATTATTAAAGTATATTATTAAAGTATATTATTAAACTAAATTATTAAACTATATTATTAAAGTATATTATTAAGTATATTATTAAACTATATTATTAAACTATATTATTAAACTATATTATTAAGTATATTATTAAGTATATTAAAGTATATTATTAAAGTATATTATTAAAGTATATTATTAAAGTATATTATTAAAGTATATTTTTTAAGTATATTATTAAAGTATATTATTAAGTATATTATTAAGTATATTATTAAAGTATATTATTAAAGTATATTATTAAAGTATATTATTAAGTATATTATTAAAGTATATTATTAAAGTATATTATTAAAGTATATTATTAAGTATATTATTAAGTATATTATTAAACTATATTATTAAACTATATTATTAAAGTATATTATTAAACTATATTATTAAACTATATTATTAAACTATATTATTAAACTATATTATTAAGTATATTATTAAAGTATATTATTAAAGTATATTATTAAGTATATTATTAAAGTATATTATTAAAGTATATTATTAAAGTATATTATTAAAGTATATTTTTTAAGTATATTATTAAAGTATATTATTAAGTATATTATTAAGTATATTATTAAAGTATATTATTAAAGTATATTATTAAAGTATATTATTAAGTATATTATTAAAGTATATTATTAAAGTATATTATTAAAGTATATTATTAAGTATATTATTAACTATATTATTAAGTATATTATTAAACTATATTATTAAGTATATTATTAAACTATATTATTAAACTATATTATTAAACTATATTATTAAACTATATTATTAAGTATATTATTAAAGTATATTATTAAAGTATATTATTAAGTATATTATTAAGTATATTATTAAAGTATATTTTTTAAAGTATATTATTAAAGTATATTATTAAAGTATATTATTAAAGTATATTAATAAAGTATATTAATAAACTATATTATTAAAGTATATTATTAAAGTATATTATTAAAGTATATTATTAAGTATATTATTAAACTATATTATTAAACTATATTATTAAAGTATATTATTAAAGTATATTATTAAAGTACATTATTAAAGTATATTATTAAAGTATATTATTAAACTATATTATTAAGTATATTATTAAAGTATATTATTAAACTATATTATTAAACTATATTATTAAGTATATTATTAAGTATATTATTAAACTATATTATTAAAGTATATTATTAAGTATATTATTAAACTATATTATTAAAGTATATTATTAAAGTATATTATTAAACTATATTATTAAGTATATTATTAAAGTATATTATTAAAGTATATTATTAAAGTATATTATTAAGTATATTATTAAAGTATATTATTAAAGTATATTATTAAGTATATTATTAAAGTATATTATTAAAGGATATTATTAAAGGATATTATTCAACTATATTATTAAGTATATTATTAAAGTATATTATTAAACTATATTATTAAGTATATTATTAAGTATATTATTAAAGTATATTATTAAACTATATTATTAACTATATTATTAAAGTATATTATTAAAGTATATTATTAAAGTATATTATTCAAGTATATTATTAAAGTATATTATTAAACTATATTATTAAAGTATATTATTAAAGTATATTATTAAAGTATATTATTAAACTATATTATTAAGTATATTATTAAAGTATATTATTAAAGTATATTATTAAGTATATTATTAACTATATTATTAAGTATATTATTAAACTATATTATTAAGTATATTATTAAACTATATTATTAAACTATATTATTAAACTATATTTTTAAACTATATTATTAAGTATATTATTAAAGTATATTATTAAAGTATATTATTAAAGTATATTTTTAAAGTATATTATTAAAGTATATTAATAAAGTATATTAATAAACTATATTATTAAAGTATATTATTAAAGTATATTATTAAAGTATATTATTAAAGTATATTATTAAGTATATTATTAAAGTATATTATTAAAGTATATTATTAAAGTATATTATTAAAGTATATTATTAAAGTATATTATTAAAGTATATTATTAAACTATATTATTAAGTATATTATTAAAGTATATTATTAAACTATATTATTAAGTATATTATTAAGTATATTATTAAACTATATTATTAAACTATATTATTAAAGTATATTATTAAGTATATTATTAAACTATATTATTAAACTATATTATTAAACTATATTATTAAAGTATATTATTAAACTATATTATTAAACTATATTATTAAACTATATTATTAAACTATAGTATAAAGTATATTATTAAAGTATATTATTAAACTATATTATTAAAGTATATTATTAAACTATATTATTAAACTATAGTATAAAGTATATTATTAAAGTATATTATTAAACTATATTATTAAAGTATATTATTAAAGTATATTATTAAACTATATTATTAAACTATATTATTAAGTATATTATTAAGTATATTATTAAGTATATTATTAAAGTATATTATTAAACTATATTATTAACTATATTATTAAAGTATATTATTAAAGTATATTATTCAACTATATTATTAAAGTATATTATTAAAGTATATTATTAAAGTATATTATTAAAGTATATTATTAAAGTATATTATCCAAGTATATTATTAAAGTATATTATTAAAGTATATTATTAAAGTATATTATTAAACTAAATTATTAAACTATATTATTAAAGTATATTATTAAGTATATTATTAAACTATATTATTAAACTATATTATTAAACTATATTATTAAGTATATTATTAAGTATATTAAAGTATATTATTAAAGTATATTATTAAAGTATATTATTAAAGTATATTATTAAAGTATATTTTTTAAGTATATTATTAAAGTATATTATTAAGTATATTATTAAGTATATTATTAAAGTATATTATTAAAGTATATTATTAAAGTATATTATTAAGTATATTATTAAAGTATATTATTAAAGTATATTATTAAAGTATATTATTAAGTATATTATTAAGTATATTATTAAACTATATTATTAAACTATATTATTAAAGTATATTATTAAACTATATTATTAAACTATATTATTAAACTATATTATTAAACTATATTATTAAACTATATTATTAAGTATATTATTAAAGTATATTATTAAAGTATATTATTAAGTATATTATTAAAGTATATTATTAAAGTATATTATTAAAGTATATTATTAAAGTATATTTTTTAAGTATATTATTAAAGTATATTATTAAAGTATATTATTAAGTATATTATTAAAGTATATTATTAAAGTATATTATTAAAGTATATTATTAAGTATATTATTAAAGTATATTATTAAAGTATATTATTAAAGTATATTATTAAGTATATTATTAACTATATTATTAAGTATATTATTAAACTATATTATTAAGTATATTATTAAACTATATTATTAAACTATATTATTAAACTATATTATTAAACTATATTATTAAGTATATTATTAAAGTATATTATTAAAGTATATTATTAAGTATATTATTAAGTATATTATTAAAGTATATTTTTTAAAGTATATTATTAAAGTATATTATTAAAGTATATTATTAAAGTATATTAATAAAGTATATTAATAAACTATATTATTAAAGTATATTATTAAAGTATATTATTAAAGTATATTATTAAGTATATTATTAAACTATATTATTAAACTATATTATTAAAGTATATTATTAAAGTATATTATTAAAGTACATTATTAAAGTATATTATTAAAGTATATTATTAAACTATATTATTAAGTATATTATTAAAGTATATTATTAAACTATATTATTAAACTATATTATTAAGTATATTATTAAGTATATTATTAAACTATATTATTAAAGTATATTATTAAGTATATTATTAAACTATATTATTAAAGTATATTATTAAAGTATATTATTAAACTATATTATTAAGTATATTATTAAACTATATTATTAAAGTATATTAATAAAGTATATTATTAAACTATATTATTAAAGTATATTATTAAAGTATATTATTAAAGTATATTATTAAAGTATATTATTAAGTATATTATTAAACTATATTATTAAAGTATATTATTAAACTATATTATTAAAGTATATTATTAAAGTATATTATTAAAGTATATTATTAAACTATAGTATTAAAGTATATTATTAAACTATATTATTAAAGTATATTATTAAACTATATTATTAAACTATATTATTAAACTATATTATTAAAGTATATTATTAAACTATATTATTAAAGTATATTATTAAAGTATATTATTAAACTATATTATTAAACTATATTATTAAAGTATATTATTAAACTATATTATTAAACTATATTATTAAACTATATTATTAAGTATATTATTAAAGTATATTATTAAGTATATTATTAAGTATATTATTAAAGTATATTATTAAAGTATATTATTAAAGTATATTATTAAGTATATTATTAAAGTATATTATTAAAGTATATTATTAAAGTATATTATTAAGTATATTATTAACTATATTATTAAGTATATTATTAAACTATATTATTAAGTATATTATTAAACTATATTATTAAACTATATTATTAAACTATATTATTAAGTATATTATTAAAGTATATTATTAAAGTATATTATTAAGTATATTATTAAGTATATTATTAAAGTATATTTTTTAAAGTATATTATTAAAGTATATTATTAAAGTATATTATTAAAGTATATTAATAAAGTATATTAATAAACTATATTATTAAAGTATATTATTAAAGTATATTATTAAAGTATATTATTAAGTATATTATTAAAGTATATTATTAAAGTATATTATTAAAGTATATTATTAAAGTATATTATTAAAGTACATTATTAAAGTATATTATTAAACTATATTATTAAACTATATTATTAAGTATATTATTAAAGTATATTATTAAACTATATTATTAAACTATATTATTAAGTATATTATTAAGTATATTATTAAACTATATTATTAAAGTATATTATTAAGTATATTATTAAACTATATTATTAAAGTATATTATTAAAGTATATTATTAAACTATATTATTAAGTATATTATTAAACTATATTATTAAAGTATATTAATAAAGTATATTATTAAACTATATTATTAAAGTATATTATTAAAGTATATTATTAAAGTATATTATTAAAGTATATTATTAAGTATATTATTAAACTATATTATTAAAGTATATTATTAAAGTATATTATTAAAGTATATTATTAAAGTATATTATTAAACTATATTATTAAAGTATATTATTAAAGTATATTATTAAAGTATATTATTAAAGTATATTATTAAAGTATATTATTAAACTATAGTATTAAAGTATATTATTAAACTATATTATTAAAGTATATTATTAAACTATATTATTAAACTATATTATTAAACTATAGTATTAAAGTATATTATTAAAGTATATTATTAAAGTATATTATTAAACTATATTATTAAACTATATTATTAAAGTATATTATTAAAGTATATTATTAAACTATATTATTAAACTATATTATTAAGTATATTATTAAACTATATTATTAAACTATATTATTAAACTATATTATTAAGTATATTATTAAACTATATTATTAAACTATATTTTAAGTATATTATTAAACTATATTATTAAACTATATTATTAAAGTATATTATTAAACTATATTATTCAACTATATTATTAAAGTATATTATTAAAGTATATTATTAAACTATAGTATTAAAGTATATTATTAAACTATATTATTAAGTATATTATTAAACTATATTATTAAGTATATTATTAAAGTATATTATTAAACTATATTATTAAGTATATTATTAAACTATATTATTAAAGTATATTATTAAAGTATATTATTAAACTATATTATTAAAGTATATTATTAAAGTATATTATTAAAGTATATTATTAAAGTATATTATTAAAGTATATTATTAAGTATATTATTAAAGTATATTATTAAAGTATATTATTAAGTATATTATTAAAGTATATTATTAAAGGATATTATTAAAGGATATTATTCAACTATATTATTAAGTATATTATTAAAGTATATTATTAAACTATATTATTAAGTATATTATTAAGTATATTATTAAAGTATATTATTAAACTATATTATTAACTATATTATTAAAGTATATTATTAAAGTATATTATTAAAGTATATTATTCAAGTATATTATTAAACTATATTATTAAACTATATTATTAAAGTATATTATTAAAGTATATTATTAAACTATATTATTAAACTATATTATTAAGTATATTATTAAAGTATATTATTAAAGTATATTATTAAAGTATATTATTAAGTATATTATTAAGTATATTATTAAAGTATATTATTAAAGTATATTATTAAAGTATATTATTAAGTATATTATTAAAGTATATTATTAAAGTATATTATTAAAGTATATTATTAAGTATATTATTAACTATATTATTAAGTATATTATTAAACTATATTATTAAGTATATTATTAAACTATATTATTAAACTATATTATTAAACTATATTATTAAGTATATTATTAAAGTATATTATTAAAGTATATTATTAAGTATATTATTAAGTATATTATTAAAGTATATTTTTTAAAGTATATTATTAAAGTATATTATTAAAGTATATTATTAAAGTATATTAATAAAGTATATTAATAAACTATATTATTAAAGTATATTATTAAAGTATATTATTAAAGTATATTATTAAGTATATTATTAAACTATATTATTAAAGTATATTATTAAAGTATATTATTAAAGTATATTATTAAAGTACATTATTAAAGTATATTATTAAAGTATATTATTAAACTATATTATTAAGTATATTATTAAAGTATATTATTAAACTATATTATTAAACTATATTATTAAGTATATTATTAAGTATATTATTAAACTATATTATTAAAGTATATTATTAAGTATATTATTAAACTATATTATTAAAGTATATTATTAAAGTATATTATTAAACTATATTATTAAGTATATTATTAAACTATATTATTAAAGTATATTAATAAAGTATATTATTAAACTATATTATTAAAGTATATTATTAAAGTATATTATTAAAGTATATTATTAAAGTATATTATTAAGTATATTATTAAACTATATTATTAAAGTATATTATTAAACTATATTATTAAAGTATATTATTAAAGTATATTATTAAAGTATATTATTAAACTATAGTATTAAAGTATATTATTAAACTATATTATTAAAGTATATTATTAAACTATATTATTAAACTATATTATTAAAGTATATTATTAAACTATATTATTAAAGTATATTATTAAAGTATATTATTAAACTATATTATTAAACTATATTATTAAACTATATTATTAAAGTATATTATTAAACTATATTATTAAACTATATTATTAAACTATATTATTAAGTATATTATAAAGTATATTATTAAGTATATTATTAAGTATATTATTAAAGTATATTATTAAAGTATATTATTAAAGTATATTATTAAGTATATTATTAAAGTATATTATTAAAGTATATTATTAAAGTATATTTTTAAGTATATTATTAACTATATTATTAAGTATATTATTAAACTATATTATTAAGTATATTATTAAACTATATTATTAAACTATATTATTAAACTATATTATTAAACTATATTATTAAGTATATTATTAAAGTATATTATTAAAGTATATTATTAAGTATATTATTAAGTATATTATTAAAGTATATTTTTTAAAGTATATTATTAAAGTATATTATTAAAGTATATTATTAAAGTATATTAATAAAGTATATTAATAAACTATATTATTAAAGTATATTATTAAAGTATATTATTAAAGTATATTATTAAGTATATTATTAAACTATATTATTAAACTATATTATTAAACTATATTATTAAAGTATATTATTAAAGTACATTATTAAAGTATATTATTAAAGTATATTATTAAACTATATTATTAAGTATATTATTAAAGTATATTATTAAACTATATTATTAAACTATATTATTAAGTATATTATTAAGTATATTATTAAACTATATTATTAAAGTATATTATTAAGTATATTATTAAACTATATTATTAAAGTATATTATTAAAGTATATTATTAAACTATATTATTAAGTATATTATTAAACTATATTATTAAAGTATATTAATAAAGTATATTATTAAACTATATTATTAAAGTATATTATTAAAGTATATTATTAAAGTATATTATTAAAGTATATTATTAAGTATATTATTAAACTATATTATTAAAGTATATTATTAAACTATATTATTAAACTATATTATTAAAGTATATTATTAAAGTATATTATTAAAGTATATTATTAAAGTATATTATTAAAGTATATTATTAAATATATTATTAAAGTATATTATTAAAGTATATTATTAAACTATAGTATTAAAGTATATTATTAAACTATATTATTAAAGTATATTATTAAACTATATTATTAAACTATATTATTAAACTATAGTATTAAAGTATATTATTAAACTATATTATTAAAGTATATTATTAAAGTATATTATTAAACTATATTATTAAACTATATTATTAAAGTATATTATTAAACTATATTATTAAACTATATTATTAAACTATATTATTAAGTATATTATTAAACTATATTATTAAACTATATTATTAAACTATATTATTAAGTATATTATTAAACTATATTATTAAACTATATTTTAAGTATATTATTAAACTATATTATTAAAGTATATTATTAAAGTATATTATTAAACTATATTATTCAACTATATTATTAAAGTATATTATTAAAGTATATTATTAAACTATAGTATTAAAGTATATTATTAAACTATATTATTAAGTATATTATTAAACTATATTATTAAGTATATTATTAAGTATATTATTAAAGTATATTATTAAACTATATTATTAAGTATATTATTAAACTATATTATTAAAGTATATTATTAAAGTATATTATTAAACTATATTATTAAAGTATATTATTAAAGTATATTATTAAAGTATATTATTAAGTATATTATTAAAGTATATTATTAAAGTATATTATTAAGTATATTATTAAAGTATATTATTAAAGGATATTATTAAAGGATATTATTCAACTATATTATTAAGTATATTATTAAAGTATATTATTAAACTATATTATTAAGTATATTATTAAGTATATTATTAAAGTATATTATTAAACTATATTATTAACTATATTATTAAAGTATATTATTAAAGTATATTATTAAAGTATATTATTCAAGTATATTATTAAAGTATATTATTAAACTATATTATTAAAGTATATTATTAAAGTATATTATTAAAGTATATTATTAAACTATATTATTAAGTATATTATTAAAGTATATTATTAAAGTATATTATTAAACTATATTATTAAGTATATTGTTAAGTATATTATTAAAGTATATTATTAAACTATATTATTAACTATATTATTAAAGTATATTATTAAAGTATATTATTAAAGTATATTATTAAAGTATATTATTAAAGTATATTATTCAACTATATTATTAAAGTATATTATTAAAGTATATTATTAAAGTATATTATTAAACTATATTATTAAAGTATATTATTCAAGTATATTATTCAAGTATATTATTCAAGTATATTATTAAACTATATTATTAAAGTATATTATTAAACTATATTATTAAAGTATATTATTAAGTATATTATTAAACTATATTATTAAACTATATTATTAAGTATATTATTAAGTATATTAAAGTATATTATTAAAGTATATTATTAAAGTATATTATTAAAGTATATTATTAAGTATATTATTAAAGTATATTATTAAAGTATATTATTAAGTATATTATTAACTATATTATTAAGTATATTATTAAACTATATTATTAAGTATATTATTAAACTATATTATTAAACTATATTATTAAACTATATTATTAAACTATATTATTAAACTATATTATTAAGTATATTATTAAAGTATATTATTAAACTATATTATTAAGTATATTATTAAGTATATTATTAAAGTATATTTTTTAAAGTATATTATTAAAGTATATTATTAAAGTATATTATTAAAGTATATTATTAAAGTATATTAATAAAGTATATTAATAAAGTATATTATTAAAGTATATTATTAAAGTATATTATTAAAGTATATTATTAAAGTATATTATTAAGTATATTATTAAACTATATTATTAAAGTATATTATTAAAGTATATTATTAAAGTATATTATTAAAGTATATTATTAAACTATATTATTAAGTATATTATTAAAGTATATTATTAAACTATATTATTAAACTATATTATTAAGTATATTATTAAACTATATTATTAAAGTATATTATTAAGTATATTATTAAACTATATTATTAAAGTATATTATTAAAGTATATTATTAAACTATATTATTAAGTATATTATTAAACTATATTATTAAAGTATATTAATAAAGTATATTATTAAACTATATTATTAAAGTATATTATTAAAGTATATTATTAAAGTATATTATTAAAGTATATTATTAAGTATATTATTAAACTATATTATTAAAGTATATTATTAAACTATATTATTAAAGTATATTATTAAAGTATATTATTAAACTATATTATTAAAGTATATTATTAAAGTATATTATTAAAGTATATTATTAAAGTATATTATTAAAGTATATTATTAAACTATAGTATTAAAGTATATTATTAAACTATATTATTAAAGTATATTATTAAACTATATTATTAAACTATATTATTAAACTATAGTATTAAAGTATATTATTAAACTATATTATTAAACTATATTATTAAAGTATATTATTAAACTATATTATTAAACTATATTATTAAACTATATTATTAAACTATATTATTAAACTATATTATTAAGTATATTATTAAACTATATTATTAAACTATATTATTAAACTATATTATTAAGTATATTATTAAACTATATTATTAAACTATATTTTAAGTATATTATTAAACTATATTATTAAACTATATTATTAAGTATATTATTAAACTATATTATTAAAGTATATTATTAAAGTATATTATTAAGTATATTATTAAAGTATATTATTAAAGGATATTATTAAAGGATATTATTCAACTATTATTAAAGTATATTATTAAAGTATATTATTAAAGTATATTATTAAAGTATATTATTAAAGTATATTATTAAGTATATTATTAAAGTATATTATTAAAGTATATTATTAAAGTATATTATTAAGTATATTATTAAAGTATATTATTCAACTATATTATTCAACTATATTATTCAACTATATTATTAAAGTATATTATTAAACTATATTAATAAACTATATTATTAAAGTATATTATTAAAGTATATTATTAAGTATATTATTAAAGTATATTATTAAAGTATATTATTAAAGTATATTATTAAAGTATATTATTAAAGTATATTATTAAGTATATTATTAAAGTATATTATTAAAGTATATTATTAAAGTATATTATTAAGTATATTATTAAAGTATATTATTCAACTATATTATTCAACTATATTATTCAACTATATTATTAAAGTATATTATTAAAGTATATTTTTAAACTATATTATTAAGTATATTATTAAGTATATTATTAAAGTATATTATTAAAGTATATTATTAAACTATATTATTAAACTATATTATTAAGTATATTATTAAACTATATTATTAAACTATATTATTAAGTATATTATTAAAGTATATTATTAAAGTATATTATTAAAGTATATTATTAAAGTATATTAATAAAGTATATTATTAAACTATATTATTAAACTATATTATTAAACTATATTAATAAAGTATATTAATAAACTATATTATTAAAGTATATTATTAAAGTATATTATTAAACTATATTATTAAACTATATTATTAAGTATATTATTAAACTATATTATTAAACTATAGTATAAAGTATATTATTAAAGTATATTATTAAAGTATATTATTAAACTATATTATTAAACTATATTATTAAACTATATTATTAACTATATTATTAAAGTATATTATTAAAATATATTATTAAAGTATATTATTAAACTATATTATTAAAGTATATTATTAAAGTATATTATTATACTATATTATTAAACTATATTATTAAAGTATATTATTCAAGTATATTATTAAAGTATATTATTAAAGTATATTATTAAAGTATATTATTAAAGTATATTATTAAACTATATTATTAAACTATATTATTAAACTATATTATTAACTATATTATTAAAGTATATTATTAAAATATATTATTAAAGTATATTATTAAACTATATTATTAAAGTATATTATTAAAGTATATTATTATACTATATTATTAAACTATATTATTAAAGTATATTATTCAAGTATATTATTAAAGTATATTATTAAAGTATATTATTAAAGTATATTATTAAACTATATTATTAAAGTATATTATTAAAGTATATTATTAAACTATATTATTAAACTATATTATTAAGTATATTATTAAAGTATATTATTAAACTATATTATTAAACTATATTATTAAGTATATTATTAAGTATATTATTAAAGTATATTATTAAACTATATTATTAACTATATTATTAAAGTATATTATTAAAGTATATTATTCAACTATATTATTAAAGTATATTATTAAAGTATATTATTCAAGTATATTATTAAACTATATTATTCAACTATATTATTAAAGTATATTATTAAGTATATTATTAAACTATATTATTAAAGTATATTATTAAAGTATATTATTAAACTATATTATTCAACTATATTATTAAAGTATATTATTAAAGTATATTATTAAAGTATATTATTAAAGTATATTATTAAACTATATTATTAAACTATATTATTAAAGTATATTATTAAGTATATTATTAAAGTATATTATTAAACTATATTATTAAACTATATTATTAAACTATATTATTAAAGTATATTATTAAACTATATTATTAAAGTATATTATTAAACTATATTATTAAAGTATATTATTAAACTATATTATTAAAGTATATTATAAAGTATATTATTAAAGTATATTATTAAGTATATTATTAAAGTATATTATTAAACTATATTATTAAACTATATTATTAAACTATAGTATAAAGTATATTATTAAAGTATATTATTAAAGTATATTATTAAAGTATATTATTAAACTATATTATTAAGTATATTATTAAAGTATATTATTAAAGTATATTATTAAAGTATATTATTAAGTATATTATTAAAGTATATTATTAAAGGATATTATTAAAGGATATTATTCAACTATATTATTAAGTATATTATTAAAGTATATTATTAAACTATATTATTAAGTATATTATTAAAGTATATTATTCAACTATATTATTCAACTATATTATTAAAGTATATTATTAAAGTATATTATTAAACTATATTATTAAGTATATTATTAAGTATATTATTAAAGTATATTATTCAACTATATTATTCAACTATATTATTCAACTATATTATTAAAGTATATTATTAAACTATATTATTAAACTATATTATTAAGTATATTATTAAGTATATTATTAAAGTATATTATTAAACTATATTATTAAGTATATTATTAAAGTATATTATTAAAGTATATTATTCAAGTATATTATTAAAGCATATTATTGAAGTATATTATTAAAGTATATTATTCAAGTATATTATTAAAGTATATTATTAAAGTATATTATTAAAGTATATTATTAAAGTATATTATTAAGTATATTATTAAACTATATTATTAAAGTATATTATTAAAGTATATTATTAAACTATATTATTAAACTATATTATGAAGTATATTATTAAACTATATTATTAAACTATATTATTAAACTATATTATTAAGTATATTATTAAGTATATTATTAAACTATATTATTAAACTATATTATTAAACTATATTATTAAACTATATTATTAAAGTATATTATTAAACTATATTATTCAACTATATTATTCAACTATATTATGAAGTATATTATTAAACTATATTATTAAACTATATTATTAAACTATATTATTAAGTATATTATTAAAGTATATTATTAAACTATATTATTCAACTATATTATGAAGTATATTATTAAACTATATTATTAAACTATATTAATAAACTATATTATTAAAGTATATTATTAAAGTATATTATTAAACTATATTATTCAACTATATTATGAAGTATATTATTAAACTATATTATTAAACTATATTAATAAACTATATTATTAAAGTATATTTTTAAAGTATATTATTAAAGTATATTATTAAAGTATATTATTAAGTATATTATTAAACTATATTATTAAAGTATATTATTAAAGTATATTATTAAAGTATATTATTAAACTATATTATTCAACTATATTATGAAGTATATTATTAAACTATATTATTAAACTATATTATTAAACTATATTATTAAACTATATTATTAAGTATATTATTAAAGTATATTATTAAAGTATATTATTAAACTATATTATTAAACTATATTATTAAAGTATATTATTAAACTATATTATTAAAGTATATTATTAAACTATATTATTAAAGTATATTATAAAGTATATTATTAAAGTATATTATTAAAGTATATTATTAAAGTATATTATTAAACTATATTATTCAACTATATTATGAAGTATATTATTAAACTATATTATTAAACTATATTATTAAACTATATTATTAAAGTATATTATTAAAGTATATTATTAAGTATATTATTAAACTATATTATTAAACTATATTATTAAACTATATTATTAAACTATATTATAAAGTATATTATTAAACTATATTATTAAAGTATATTATTAAACTATATTATTAAAGTATATTATAAAGTATATTATTAAAGTATATTATTAAGTATATTATTAAACTATATTATTAAACTATATTATTAAACTATATTATTAAACTATAGTATAAAGTATATTATTAAAGTATATTATTAAAGTATATTATTAAAGTATATTATTAAACTATATTATTAAGTATATTATTAAAGTATATTATTAAAGTATATTATTAAACTATATTATTAAGTATATTATTAAAGTATATTATTAAAGGATATTATTAAAGGATATTATTCAACTATATTATTAAGTATATTATTAAAGTATATTATTAAACTATATTATTAAGTATATTATTAAAGTATATTATTCAACTATATTATTCAACTATATTATTAAAGTATATTATTAAAGTATATTTTTAAAGTATATTATTAAGTATATTATTAAGTATATTATTAAAGTATATTATTCAACTATATTATTCAACTATATTATTCAACTATATTATTAAAGTATATTATTAAAGTATATTATTAAACTATATTATTAAGTATATTATTAAGTATATTATTAAACTATATTATTAAACTATATTATTAAGTATATTATTAAAGTATATTATTCAAGTATATTATTAAAGTATATTATTGAAGTATATTATTAAAGTATATTATTCAAGTATATTATTAAAGTATATTATTAAAGTATATTATTAAGTATATTATTAAAGTATATTATTAAAGTATATTATTAAGTATATTATTAAACTATATTATTAAAGTATATTATTAAAGTATATTATTAAAGTATATTATGAAACTATATTATTCAACTATATTATGAAGTATATTATTAAACTATATTATTAAACTATATTATTAAACTATATTATTAAGTATATTATTAAGTATATTATTAAACTATATTATTAAACTATATTATTAAAGTATATTATTAAAGTATATTATTAAAGTATATTATTAAAGTATATTATTAAACTATATTATTCAACTATATTATGAAGTATATTATTAAACTATATTATTAAACTATATTATTAAACTATATTATTAAACTATATTATTAAGTATATTATTAAGTATATTATTAAACTATATTATTAAAC
The DNA here is from genome assembly GCF_963924005.1 of Protomyctophum bolini. NCBI lineage: Eukaryota > Metazoa > Chordata > Actinopteri > Myctophiformes > Myctophidae > Protomyctophum > Protomyctophum bolini. The sequence goes on from NW_027666164.1 coordinate 33,791, forward strand.
TATATTATTAAACTATATTATTAAAGTATATTATTAAAGTATATTATTAAAGTATATTATTAAACTATATTATTCAACTATATTATGAAGTATATTATTAAACTATATTATTAAACTATATTATTAAGTATATTATTAAACTATATTATTAAACTATATTAATAAACTATATTATTAAAGTATATTATTAAAGTATATTATTAAACTATATTATTCAACTATATTATGAAGTATATTATTAAACTATATTATTAAACTATATTAATAAATTATATTATTTAAGTATATTTTTAAAGTATATTATTAAAGTATATTATTAAAGTATATTATTAAGTATATTATTAAACTATATTATTAAAGTATATTTTTAAAGTATATTATTAAGTATATTATTAAGTATATTATTAAAGTATATTATTCAACTATATTATTCAACTATATTATTCAACTATATTATTAAAGTATATTATTAAAGTATATTATTAAACTATATTATTAAGTATATTATTAAGTATATTATTAAAGTATATTATTAAACTATATTATTAAGTATATTATTAAAGTATATTATTCAAGTATATTATTAAAGTATATTATTGAAGTATATTATTAAAGTATATTATTCAAGTATATTATTAAAGTATATTATTAAAGTATATTATTAAGTATATTATTAAAGTATATTATTAAACTATATTATAAAAGTATATTATTAAAGTATATTATTAAAGTATATTATTAAAGTATATTATTAAACTATATTATTAAACTATATTATTAAGTATATTATTAAACTATATTATTAAACTATATTATTAAACTATATTATTAAGTATATTATTAAGTATATTATTAAACTATATTATTAAACTATATTATTAAGTATATTATTAAACTATATTATTAAAGTATATTATTAAACTATATTATTCAACTATATTATTAAAGTATATTATTAAACTATATTATTAAACTATATTATTAAAGTATATTATTAAAGTATATTATTAAACTATATTATTAAAGTATATTATTAAGTATATTATTAAACTATATTATTAAAGTATATTATTAAAGTATATTATTAAACTATATTATTAAAGTATATTATTAAAGTATATTATTAAACTATATTATTAAACTATATTATTAAGTATATTATTAAGTATATTATTAAACTATATTATTAAACTATATTGTTAAGTATATTATTAAACTATATTATTAAAGTATATTATTAAAGTATATTATTCAACTATATTATTAAAGTATATTATTAAAGTATATTATTAAACTATATTATTAAACTATATTAATAAACTATATTATTAAACTATATTATTAAAGTATATTATTAAGTATATTATTAAACTATATTATTAAAGTATATTATTAAAGTATATTATTAAAGTATATTATTAAAGTATATTATTAAACTATATTATTAAGTATATTATTAAGTATATTATTAAACTATATTATTAAAGTATATTATTAAGTATATTATTAAACTATATTATTAAAGTATATTATTAAACTATATTATTAAAGTATATTATTAAAGTATATTATTAAAGTATATTATTAAAGTATATTATTAAACTATATTATTAAACTATATTATTAAGTATATTATTAAGTATATTATTAAACTATATTATTAAACTATATTATTAAGTATATTATTAAACTATATTATTAAAGTATATTATTAAAGTATATTATTAAACTATATTATTCAACTATATTATTAAAGTATATTATTAAAGTATATTATTAAAGTATATTATTAAAGTATATTATTAAACTATATTATTAAGTATATTATTAAACTATATTATTAAAGTATATTATTAAACTATATTATTAAAGTATATTATTAAACTATATTATTAAAGTATATTATTAAACTATATTATTAAACTATATTATTAAACTATATTATTAAACTATATTATTAAACTATATTATTAAGTATATTATTAAAGTATATTATTAAAGTATATTATTAAACTATATTATTAAACTATATTATTAAACTATATTATTAAACTATATTATTAAACTATATTATTAAAGTATATTATTAAACTATATTATTAAAGTATATTATTAAACTATATTATTAAACTATATTATTAAGTATATTATTAAGTATATTATTAAAGTATATTATTAAACTATATTATTAAGTATATTATTAAAGTATATTATTAAAGTATATTATTCAAGTATATTATTAAAGTATATTATTAAAGTATATTATTAAAGTATATTATTCAAGTATATTATTAAAGTATATTATTAAACTATATTATTAAGTATATTATTAAACTATATTATTAAAGTATATTATTAAGTATATTATTAAACTATATTATTAAAGTATATTAATAAACTATATTATTAAAGTATATTTTCAAAGTATATTATTAAAGTATATTATTAAAGTATATTATTAAGTATATTATTAAACTATATTATTAAACTATATTATTAAAGTATATTATTAAAGTATATTATTAAAGTATATTATTAAAGTATATTATTAAACTATATTATTAAGTATATTATTAAACTATATTATTAAACTATATTATTAAACTATATTATTAAGTATATTATTAAGTATATAATTAAACTATATTATTAAAGTATATTAATAAACTATATTATTAAAGTATATTTTTAAAGTATATTATTAAAGTATATTATTAAGTATATTATTAAACTATATTATTAAACTATATTATTAAACTATATTATTAAAGTATATTATTAAAGTATATTATTAAAGTATATTATTAAAGTATATTATTAAACTATATTATTAAAGTATATTATTAAAGTATATTATTAAAGTATATTATTAAAGTATATTATTAAACTATATTATTAAAGTATATTAATAAACTATATTATTAAAGTATATTTTTAAAGTATATTATTAAAGTATATTATTAAAGTATATTATTAAGTATATTATTAAACTATATTATTAAACTATATTATTAAAGTATATTATTAAAGTATATTATTAAACTATATTATTAAGTATATTATTAAAGTATATTATTAAACTATATTATTAAACTATATTATTAAGTATATTATTAAGTATATTATTAAACTATATTATTAAACTATATTATTAAGTATATTATTAAAGTATATTATTAAAGTATATTATTAAAGTATATTATTCAACTATATTATTAAAGTATATTATTAAAGTATATTATTAAACTATATTATTAAACTATATTAATAAACTATATTATTAAACTATATTATTAAAGTATATTATTAAGTATATTATTAAAGTATATTATTAAAGTATATTATTAAAGTATATTATTAAAGTATATTATTAAAGTATATTATTAAAGTATATTATTAAGTATATTATTAAGTATATTATTAAACTATATTATTAAAGTATATTATTAAGTATATTATTAAAGTATATTATTAAAGTATATTATTAAAGTATATTATTAAGTATATTATTAAGTATATTATTAAACTATATTATTAAAGTATATTATTAAGTATATTATTAAAGTATATTATTAAAGTATATTATTAAAGTATATTATTAAAGTATATTATTAAACTATATTATTAAAGTATATTATTAAAGTATATTATTAAAGTATATTATTAAACTATATTATTAAACTATATTATTAAAGTATATTATTAAAGTATATTATTAAAGTATATTATTAAAGTATATTATTAAACTATATTATTAAGTATATTATTAAACTATATTATTAAACTATATTATTAAGTATATTATTAAGTATATTATTAAACTATATTATTAAAGTATATTAATAAACTATATTATTAAAGTATATTTTTAAAGTATATTATTAAAGTATATTATTAAAGTATATTATTAAGTATATTATTAAACTATATTATTAAACTATATTATTAAACTATATTATTAAACTATATTATTAAACTATATTATTAAAGTATATTATTAAACTATATTATTAAACTATATTATTAAAGTATATTATTAAAGTATATTATTAAACTATATTATTAAACTATATTAATAAACTATATTATTAAAGTATATTTTTAAAGTATATTATTAAAGTATATTATTAAAGTATATTATTAAAGTATATTATTAAACTATATTATTAAGTATATTATTAAACTATATTATTAAACTATATTATTAAACTATATTATTAAGTATATTATTAAGTATATTATTAAACTATATTATTAAGTATATTATTAAAGTATATTATTAAAGTATATTATTAAAGTATATTATTCAACTATATTATTAAAGTATATTATTAAAGTATATTATTAAACTATATTATAAAACTATATTAATAAACTATATTATTAAACTATATTATTAAAGTATATTATTAAGTATATTATTAAAGTATATTATTAAACTATATTATTAAACTATATTATTAAAGTATATTATTAAAGTATATTATTAAAGTATATTATTAAAGTATATTATTAAGTATATTATTAAAGTATATTATTAAACTATATTATTAAACTATATTATTAAGTATATTATTAAGTATATTATTAAACTATATTATTAAACTATATTATTAAGTATATTATTAAACTATATTATTAAACTATATTATTAAAGTATATTATTAAGTATATTATTAAACTATATTATTAAAGTATATTATTAAAGTATATTATTAAAGTATATTATTAAAGTATATTATTAAAGTATATTATTAAACTATATTATTAAGTATATTATTAAACTATATTATTAAACTATATTATTAAACTATATTATTAAGTATATTATTAAACTATATTATTAAAGTATATTATTAAAGTATATTATTCAACTATATTATTAAAGTATATTATTAAACTATATTATTAAACTATATTATTAAACTATATTAATAAACTATATTATTAAAGTATATTATTAAAGTATATTATTAAGTATATTATTAAACTATATTATTAAACTATATTATTAAATTATATTATTAAAGTATATTATTAAAGTATATTATTAAAGTATATTATTAAAGTATATTATTAAACTATATTATTAAGTATATTATTAAGTATATTATTAAAGTATATTATTAAACTATATTATTAAGTATATTATTAAAGTATATTATTAAAGTATATTATTAAACTATATTATTAAACTATACTTTAATAATATACTTTAATAATATACTTTAATAATATAGTTTAATAATATACTTAATAATATACTTTAATAATATAGTTTAATAATATAGTTTATTAATATAGTTTAATAATATAGTTTAATAATATAGTTTAATAATATACTTTAATAATATACTTTAATAATATACTTTAATAATATACTTTAATAATATACTTTAATAATATACTTAATAATATACTTTAATAATATAGTTTAATAATATACTTAATAATATAGTTTAATAATATAGTTTAATAATATAGTTTAATAATATACTTTAATAATATAGTTGAATAATATAGTTGAATAATATAGTTTAATAATATAGTTTAATAATATACTTTAATAATATAGTTTAATAATATACTTAATAATATAGTTTAATAATATACTTAATAATATACTTAATAATATAGTTTAATAATATACTTTAATAATATACTTTAATAATATACTTTAATATTATACTTTAATAATATACTTTAATAATATAGTTTAATAATATACTTTAATAATATAGTTTAATAATATACTTAATAATATACTTTAATAATATAGTTTAATAATATACTTAATAATATACTTAATAATATAGTTTAATAATATACTTTAATAATATACTTTAATAATATACTTTAATAATATACTTTAATAATATACTTTAATAATATACTTTAATAATATAGTTTAATAATATACTTAATAATATACTTTAATAATATAGTTTAATAATATAGTTTATTAATATACTTTAATAATATAGTTTAATAATATAGTTTAATAATATACTTTAATAATATACTTTAATAATATACTTTAATAATATACTTTAATAATATACTTTAATAATATACTTTAATAATATACTTTAATAATATACTTAATAATATAGTTTAATAATATAGTTTAATTATATATTTTAATAATATAGTTTAATAATATAGTTTAATAATATACTTAATAATATAGTTTAATAATATACTTAATAATATACTTAAAAATATACTTTAATAATATACTTTAATAATATACTTTAATAATATACTTTAATAATATACTTAATAATATACTTAATAATATACTTTAATAATATACTTTAATAATATACTTTAATAATATACTTTAATAATATACTTTAATAATATACTTTAATATACTTAATAATATACTCTGTGTTGTTTCTGCAGACATCAGCACAGTTTCACATCATACTTTATATGCCTGATAAACAACGAACTACTCCCCCCCCCCCCCCACACACACACACATCACCATGTCCACTTAGTAAGAGACACACAGACGACTGGATATGGACATTCGGTCATATCCCCGTCGGGCCCACCTTGGACTTCGCAGACCTCAGAACGAGCAGCGTGACGACTAGAAACTCCGGAACATTCCATCCTTTCTCTTCCTGACGTGCCGTCTAACGGTATATATGGACTGTTGTCGGCACAATAAAAGTGTAGCGGCGGAGCATTACGGAGTGATACAGCGCTCTGGAGGGGCCGCGGCAACACATCCACTACACAGCTGCTTAACCCGTATTGGACTGAGGTCCATTAAAAAAAATGTCTTCTGAATCCTAACATCTTTCTGAAAAACCCATGTTTAAATTCTATATGTCAGTTGTGCTCAACCCTTTTCATGTCAAGGACCCCCAGAATTATCTCTATTGGGCCACACGGACCCCCATCTCAAAATATGTAGTTACAGCGACCACCCCCCCCAGAAGCCAATATTTTAGTTAAACATTTTCGCTCGGAAATATATATTTTTTACGACTTTTCAAAAATAGCAGACCTACAAGCTCGTAGCGCGCCACTCGGTGGCGCGCTACGAGCTTGTAGATCTGCTATTTTTCAATAGCTAAAGCGTGGCATAATGCTATATATAAACACCAAGACGGGTTCCCGCCCAGAATGTCTTAATAGTAGCAGGGGCATCCATCACAGTCTTGTGTAAACCCACAGTGAGACAGCAGTGGTCTGAAACCTCGGCCCAAACCCAGAGGATAATCCCCGGGCATTAAATATTGTCAACACAGACACAGTTTGGTCTGTAATGCCCCCCATGCCTTTGGGAAGTTAAAGGGGATTTGTGCTGCTCCGAAACGGGCATTCTGGTTTTTATCAAACAACGGACACCAAGGCGAGCGTGTCTATGTGTGTGCGTGTGTGCGTGTGTGTGTGTGTGTGTGTGTGTGTGTGTGTGCATGTAGACTACTGCATGTGTGTGTGTGTGTGTGTGTGTGTGTGTGTGTGTGTGTGTGTGTCTGGAGATGGGGATAGTTAAATTATAGTGGTGTCATGTGTGTGTGTGCCATTTGTACATGTTCGTGCGTGTGTTCATTTGTTCATGTGCATGTGCGTGTGCGTGTGCGTGTGCGTGTGCATGTGCATGTGCATGTGCATGTGCATGTGCATGTGCGTGTGCGTGTGCGTGTGCGTGTGCGTGTGCATGTGCGTGTGGATGTGTGTGTGGGTGGGGGGGGGGGGTTACTGATGGATTACTGTCCTCACCTCTCAGTCTGACCCCATTACTGCCCTCTGCCTCACCCTCCCTGTGTCCTCCTCACCCCTTGTCGTCTCCCCCATGCGGCCCGGGACCGCCCCGTCTCCCCCCATGCAGCCCGGGACCGCCCCGTCCCTCCTTCATCCCGCCGTACGCCCCCACCCAGTCTTCTTCTCTGCACTCGTCTTCTTCACTTCTCTGTTCTTTCCTTCATCCCAGGTCTTTCAAAACAAAAGACCTGTCCTAACCTCAGTCTCTCAGTCTCCCATGGGCAGCCTGCACGTGTGCACGCACGCTTAATCTGCTTCACCCATGTCTCCTTGCACGGACAAGACGCACATATTACGCATGGACATACGCAAACACCTCTATGTGCACAGATACCTGAACTACATTTTGCTTTACGGTACCTGTGTCACCTCGCGCACACACACACAGACACACAGACACACAGACACACACACACACACACACACACACACACACACACACACACACACACACACACAGAGACAGAGTGAGTTGTGTAGTACAGGCAGCGGTGCCGAGGGGTTCGGTGGTAGGAGGAGGCAGAGTACTATGTCTGTGCAAAAGGTTGAACATCTAAGTCGACGTGCGTGTCAGACGGAGGTCCCCTCTCTCTCTCTCTGCTCGCCGGTGGCCGCAGTACAACCGAGGGGGGCCTCGCGTCCTCCATGTCCGAACACTTCCTGATATGTCCGAGGAGGGGAAACAACATTAGCCTGACATGTGTCGCGTTATCTCCCCCCCCCGCTACACATACTTTGGCCCGATAGCGAGGGGGCGGACCGAGGCCGGTGTTAAAAGTTCCAGCTTGCCTGTCTCGGCCGTTTCACTCACACGTCGATGAATGGAAACAAAAGGGGGGATCCTTACGGGACCATTTAGTTCCATCCGTCCACTCTCTGAGTTAAATAAACATTGAAGGTTTTACTGTGGGGGGGGGGAAAGTCT
>NW_027666163.1:0-55794 GCF_963924005.1 Protomyctophum bolini
TATGTGCAGAGGAACTAATCATAATGATGTGATGTTCATTCCCTCACTCAGGCACAGCCAGTATGTAAGCGCCGCCGGTGAGCATATACACATTATTCTCCTCATTGGCTACAGTTAGCAAGTCTCTCTTCAGCCCATTCCCATCATAATTATTTAAAACATTACATTAGCCACATTTATTCTCTAAAATGTGGCTTCTTTCATGCACAGGTTGCCCTGCGGTGAAAGTGGCCAGGACATCAAAGGTCCTAAGAGAAGAGGTGTGCTTGTTTTATAGAGCGATCATAAAACATTATTGCAGTATTGTAGGTCATAGGTTAAATACTGATGTTTCCACCTCTACTCTTTGTGCTGTCTCTCCTCTGTTTATCCTCTGTGTGTCTATCTCCCCCTGTCTGTCTCTCACCTTCTCTGTGTCTATCTCTTCCTGCCTGTCTCTCTCCCTGTAGGATCTGGTCTACATTGACACCAGGACCTGCTTGGCCAGCCGCAGAATCAATGATGGTTCTGATGGTGATGAACACAAACCCGAAACCTCACAAAACAATGACGTAATATACTCCCAGGTTAGAGTCAGCCAGGATTCAGCCCATGGACCCCGCCCCCTCTCTGATGGGACTGCATCTCAAGCCTCAGGAAGCTTCAGAGTCTAATAATCAGGCTGGGTTAGAGTGGGACGCCAGCACCCTGAACGAGCTTGAGCCAGCCGCCAGGGTCCGGCCCATTCCTCTCTGTTATGTCATATGACGAGCATTTAACTTTTAATATCACAATTATTGTAGCTAATCTTTAACTGAATCTGGAAGTATTCCTTTATTAAATGATTCTTCATAGTCTGGAATTGTAACTGATCAATTTTCTTTTGTGACTTTCGCCTTTATTTTATATGGAGGGACAGTCAGTGGTGTAAACTTTATTTATATAGCACATTTCATACATAAAATGCAACTCTGTCACATTCTGTCTCTCCCTCAGTCTCCACACTGGCCTCCCATATCCCATTCCAGCACACCCAGTTCCATTTACACACCTGTCAACTACCTAATCAGCCCAGCAGTGAACACTTCTCCAATCAACCTGCTCACTATAAAACTGGACTCAGTACAAACACTCATTGTCAGTTCATAACCTGTGTCACAGATGTCCTGCCTGTTCATGTGTTGACTTTGATGTCATTCTGATTCATGCCTGATTCCTACCTGCATTCCCCTGTGTAAGATATCTCGTAATTATTTATTAAATACTTTATTATTATACTCTAGTTTGTTGTGACTTTGCTCCTGGGTTCAACTCTGTCTGCATCCTTGACAACTAAAGTACTTCACATATAAAACTTTATTTATATAGCACATGTCATACATAAAATGCAACTCAAAGTACTTCACATGAAAATAAAATAAAAAATAACAAGCAGCGGAATGCCAGAAACAAAAAGTAGGTCAATCTACAATTAGCAAATAAAAATAGCAATACAAAACTAAAACATTAAAAATGGTAAGGAAATTTGTATTGGATAATACATTTTAAATTGATATTATTAGATATTCAACTTTATTGACATTTATAATTAAATTGGTGTCTTTACACTGTATAATCCATTGTTGTTTGTTTCTGTTGCTTAACTCTGTTGCTTTAACTACATATAAGTGTCTATTTGTTTGTCTCTAAATGTTTTGATGAATTGAACAATGCCCTTTGTTCAATTCATGCCATACTATAGCACGCCGTTTTTCATCATTTTTGAGGATTTGAAGAAAATTCAAAATTTCAAAAAACATGGGTTATAGCCCATCGTGAATTTTTGAAAAAATGTTATCCTCATTTTTCATCATTTTTGAACATGGGCTATAGCCCCTACCGTACGGCATACTATAGCACGCCGTTTTTCATCATTTTTGAGGATTTGAAGAAAATTCAAAATTTGAAAAAACATGGGTTATAGCCCATCGTTTTTTGAATTTTTGAAAAAAATGTTATCCTCATTTTTCATCATTTTTGAACATGGGCTATAGCCCCTACGGTACGGCATACTATAGCACGCCGTTTTTCATCATTTTTGAGGATTTGAAGAAAATTCAAAATTTCAAAAAACATGGGTTATAGCCCATCGTTTTTTGAATTTTTGAAAAAAATGTTATCCTCATTTTTCATCATTTTTGAACATGGGCTATAGCCCCTACCGTACGGCATACTATAGCACGCCGTTTTTCATCATTTTTGAGGATTTGAAGAAAATTCAAAATTTCAAAAAACATGGGTTATAGCCCATTGTTTTTTGAATTTTTGAAAAAAATGTTATCCTCATTTTTCATCATTTTTGAACATGGGCTATAGCCCCTACCGTACGGCATACTATAGCACGCCGTTTTTCATCATTTTTGAGGATTTGAAGAAAATTCAAAAAACATGGGTTATAGCCCATCGTTTTTTGAATTTTTGAAAAAAATGTTATCCTCATTTTTCATCATTTTTGAACATGGGCTATAGCCCCTACCGTACGGCATACTATAGCACGCCGTTTTTCATCATTTTTGAGGATTTGAAGAAAATTCAAAATTTAAAAAAACATGGGTTATAGCCCATCGTTTTTTGAATTTTTGAAAAAAATGTTATCCTCATTTTTCATCATTTTTGAACATGGGCTATAGCCCCTACCGTACGGCATACTATAGCACGCCGTTTTTCATCATTTTTGAGGATTTGAAGAAAATTCAAAATTTAAAAAAACATGGGTTATAGCCCATTGTTTTTTGAATTTTTGAAAAAAAAATTATCCTCATTTTTCATCATTTTTGAACATGGGCTATAGCCCCTACCGTACGGCATACTATAGCACGCCGTTTTTCTACATTTTTGAGGATTTGAAGAAAATTCAAAATTTCAAAAAACATGGGTTATAGCCCATCGTTTTTTGAATTTTTGAAAAAAATGTTATCCTCATTTTTCATCATTTTTGAACATGGGCTATAGCCCCTACCGTACGGCATACTATAGCACGCCGTTTTTCATCATTTTTGAGGATTTGAAGAAAATTCAAAATTTCAAAAAACATGGGTTATAGCCCATCGTTTTTTGAATTTTTGAAAAAAATGTTATCCTCATTTTTCATCATTTTTGAACATGGGCTATAGCCCCTACCGTACGGCATACTACAGCACGCCGTTTTTCATCATTTTTGAGGATTTGAAGAAAATTCAAAATTTCAAAAAACATGGGTTATAGCCCATCGTTTTTTGAATTTTTGAAAAAAATGTTATCCTCATTTTTCATCATTTTTGAACATGGGCTATAGCCCCTACCGTACGGCATACTATAGCACGCCGTTTTTCATCATTTTTGAGGATTTGAAGAAAATTCAAAATTTCAAAAAACATGGGTTATAGCCCATTGTTTTTTGAATTTTTGAAAAAAATGTTATCCTCATTTTTCATCATTTTTGAACATGGGCTATAGCCCCTACCGTACGGCATACTATAGCACGCCGTTTTTCATCATTTTTGAGGATTTGAAGAAAATTCAAAATTTCAAAAAACATGGGTTATAGCCCATCGTTTTTTGATTTTTTGAAAAAAATGTTATCCTCATTTTTCATCATTTTTGAACATGGGCTATAGCCCCTACCGTACGGCATACTATAGCACGCCGTTTTTCATCATTTTTGAGGATTTGAAGAAAATTCAAAATTTCAAAAACATGGGTTATAGCCCATTGTTTTTTGAATTTTTGAAAAAAATGTTATCCTCATTTTTCATCATTTTTGAACATGGGCTATAGCCCCTACCGTACGGCATACTATAGCACGCCGTTTTTCATCATTTTTGAGGATTTGAAGAAAATTCAAAATTTAAAAAAACATGGGTTATAGCCCATTGTTTTTTGAATTTTTGAAAAAAATGTTATCCTCATTTTTCATCATTTTTGAACATGGGCTATAGCCCCTACCGTACGGCATACTATAGCACGCCGTTTTTCATCATTTTTGAGGATTTTAAGAAAATTCAAAATTTCAAAAAACATGGGTTATAGCCCATCGTTTTTTGAATTTTTGAAAAAAATGTTATCCTCATTTTTCATCATTTTTGAACATGGGCTATAGCCCCTACCGTACGGCATACTATAGCACGCCGTTTTTCATCATTTTTGAGGATTTGAAGAAAATTCAAAATTTCAAAAAACATGGGTTATAGCCCATTGTTTTTTGAATTTTTGAAAAAAATGTTATCCTCATTTTTCATCATTTTTGAACATGGGCTATAGCCCCTACCGTACGGCATACTATAGCACGCCGTTTTTCATCATTTTTGAGGATTTGAAGAAAATTCAAAATTTCAAAAAACATGGGTTATAGCCCATCGTTTTTTGAATTTTTGAAAAAAATGTTATCCTCATTTTTCATCATTTTTGAACATGGGCTATAGCCCCTACCGTACGGCATACTATAGCACGCCGTTTTTCATCATTTTTGAGGATTTGAAGAAAATTCAAAATTTCAAAAAACATGGGTTATAGCCCATTGTTTTTTGAATTTTTGAAAAAAATGTTATCCTCATTTTTCATCATTTTTGAACATGGGCTATAGCCCCTACCGTACGGCATACTATAGCACGCCGTTTTTCATCATTTTTGAGGATTTGAAGAAAATTCAAAATTTCAAAAAACATGGGTTATAGCCCATCGTTTTTTGAATTTTTGAAAAAAATGTTATCCTCATTTTTCATAATTTTTGAACATGGGCTATAGCCCCTACCGTACGGCATACTATAGCACGCCGTTTTTCATCATTTTTGAGGATTTGAAGAAAATTCAAAATTTCAAAAAACATGGGTTATAGCCCATTGTTTTTTGAATTTTTGAAAAAAATGTTATCCTCATTTTTCATCATTTTTGAACATGGGCTATAGCCCCTACCGTACGGCATACTATAGCACGCCATTTTTCATCATTTTTGAGGATTTGAAGAAAATTCAAAATTTCAAAAAACATGGGTTATAGCCCATCGTTTTTTGAATTTTTGAAAAAAATGTTATCCTCATTTTTCATCATTTTTGAACATGGGCTATAGCCCCTACCGTACGGCATACTATAGCACGCCGTTTTTCATCATTTTTGAGGATTTGAAGAAAATTCAAAATTTAAAAAAACATGGGTTATAGCCCATTGTTTTTTGAATTTTTGAAAAAAATGTTATCCTCATTTTTCATCATTTTTGAACATGGGCTATAGCCCCTACCGTACGGCATACTATAGCACGCCGTTTTTCATCATTTTTGAGGATTTGAAGAAAATTCAAAATTTCAAAAAACATGGGTTATAGCCCATCGTTTTTTGAATTTTTGAAAAAAATGTTATCCTCATTTTTCATCATTTTTGAACATGGGCTATAGCCCCTACCGTACGGCATACTATAGCACGCCGTTTTTCATCATTTTTGAGGATTTGAAGAAAATTCAAATTTTCAAAAAACATGGGTTATCGCCCATTGTTTTTTGAATTTTTGAAAAAAATGTTATCCTCATTTTTCATCATTTTTGAACATGGGCTATAGCCCCTACCGTACGGCATACTATAGCACGACGTTTTTCATCATTTTTGAGGATTTGAAGAAAATTCAAAATTTCAAAAAACATGGGTTATAGCCCATCGTTTTTTGAATTTTTGAAAAAAATGTTATCCTCATTTTTCATAATTTTTGAACATGGGCTATAGCCCCTACCGTACGGCATACTATAGCACGCCGTTTTTCATCATTTTTGAGGATTTGAAGAAAATTCAAAATTTCAAAAAACATGGGTTATAGCCCATCGTTTTTTGAATTTTTGAAAAAAATGTTATCCTCATTTTTCATCATTTTTGAACATGGGCTATAGCCCCTACCGTACGGCATACTATAGCACGCCGTTTTTCATCATTTTTGAGGATTTGAAGAAAATTCAAAATTTCAAAAAACATGGGTTATAGCCCATCGTTTTTTGAATTTTTGAAAAAAATGTTATCCTCATTTTTCATCATTTTTGAACATGGGCTATAGCCCCTACCGTACGGCATACTATAGCACGCCGTTTTTCATCATTTTTGAGGATTTGAAGAAAATCCAAAATGTCAAAAAACATGGGTTATAGCCCATCGTTTTTTGAATTTTTGAAAAAAATGTTATCCTCATTTTTCATCATTTTTGAACATGGGCTATAGCCCCTACCGTACGGCATACTATAGCACGCCGTTTTTCATCATTTTTGAGGATTTGAAGAAAATTCAAAATTTCAAAAAACATGGGTTATAGCCCATTGTTTTTTGAATTTTTGAAAAAAATGTTATCCTCATTTTTCATCATTTTTGAACATGGGCTAAAGCCCCTACCGTACGGCATACTATAGCACGCCGTTTTTCATCATTTTTGAGGATTTGAAGAAAATTCAAAATTTCAAAAAACATGGGTTATAGCCCATCGTTTTTTGAATTTTTGAAAAAAATGTTATCCTCATTTTTCATCATTTTTGAACATGGGCTATAGCCCCTACCGTACGGCATACTATAGCACGCCGTTTTTCATCATTTTTGAGGATTTGAAGAAAATTCAAAAATTCAAAAAACATGGGTTATAGCCCATCGTTTTTTGAATTTTTGAAAAAAATGTTATCCTAATTTTTCATCATTTTTGAACATGGGCTATAGCCCCTACCGTACGGCATACTATAGCACGCCGTTTTTCATCAATTTTGAGGATTTGAAGAAAATTCAAAATTTCAAAAAACATGGGTTATAGCCCATCGTTTTTTGAATTTTTGAAAAAATGTTATCCTCATTTTTCATCATTTTTGAACATGGGCTATAGCCCCTACCGTACGGCATACTATAGCACGCCGTTTTTCATCATTTTTGAGGATTTGAAGAAAATTCAAATTTTCAAAAAACATGGGTTATCGCCCATTGTTTTTTGAATTTTTGAAAAAAATGTTATCCTCATTTTTCATCATTTTTGAACATGGGCTATAGCCCCTACCGTACGGCATACTATAGCACGACGTTTTTCATCATTTTTGAGGATTTGAAGAAAATTCAAAATTTCAAAAAACATGGGTTATAGCCCATCGCTTTTTGAATTTTTGAAAAAAATGTTATCCTCATTTTTCATAATTTTTGAACATGGGCTATAGCCCCTACCGTACGGCATACTATAGCACGCCGTTTTTCATCATTTTTGAGGATTTGAAGAAAATTCAAAATTTCAAAAAACATGGGTTATAGCCCATCGTTTTTTGAATTTTTGAAAAAAATGTTATCCTCATTTTTCATCATTTTTGAACATGGGCTATAGCCCCTACCGTACGGCATACTATAGCACGCCGTTTTTCATCATTTTTGAGGATTTGAAGAAAATTCAAAATTTCAAAAAACATGGGTTATAGCCCATCGTTTTTTGAATTTTTGAAAAAAATGTTATCCTCATTTTTCATCATTTT
Source organism: Protomyctophum bolini (assembly GCF_963924005.1). Lineage (NCBI taxonomy): Eukaryota > Metazoa > Chordata > Actinopteri > Myctophiformes > Myctophidae > Protomyctophum > Protomyctophum bolini. The sequence goes on from NW_027666163.1 coordinate 7,461, forward strand.
TGAACATGGGCTATAGCCCCTACCGTACGGCATACTATAGCACGCCGTTTTTCATCATTTTTGAGGATTTGAAGAAAATCCAAAATGTCAAAAAACATGGGTTATAGCCCATCGTTTTTTGAATTTTTGAAAAAAATGTTATCCTCATTTTTCATCATTTTTGAACATGGGCTATAGCCCCTACCGTACGGCATACTATAGCACGCCGTTTTTCATCATTTTTGAGGATTTGAAGAAAATTCAAAATTTCAAAAAACATGGGTTATAGCCCATTGTTTTTTGAATTTTTGAAAAAAATGTTATCCTCATTTTTCATCATTTTTGAACATGGGCTAAAGCCCCTACCGTACGGCATACTATAGCACGCCGTTTTTCATCATTTTTGAGGATTTGAAGAAAATTCAAAATTTCAAAAAACATGGGTTATAGCCCATCGTTTTTTGAATTTTTGAAAAAAATGTTATCCTCATTTTTCATCATTTTTGAACATGGGCTATAGCCCCTACCGTACGGCATACTATAGCACGCCGTTTTTCATCATTTTTGAGGATTTGAAGAAAATTCAAAAATTCAAAAAACATGGGTTATAGCCCATCGTTTTTTGAATTTTTGAAAAAAATGTTATCCTAATTTTTCATCATTTTTGAACATGGGCTATAGCCCCTACCGTACGGCATACTATAGCACGCCGTTTTTCATCAATTTTGAGGATTTGAAGAAAATTCAAAATTTCAAAAAACATGGGTTATAGCCCATTGTTTTTTGAATTTTTGAAAAAAATGTTATCCTCATTTTTCATCATTTTTGAACATGGGCTAAAGCCCCTACCGTACGGCATACTATAGCACGCCGTTTTTCATCATTTTTGAGGATTTGAAGAAAATTCAAAATTTCAAAAAACATGGGTTATAGCCCATCGTTTTTTGAATTTTTGAAAAAAATGTTATCCTCATTTTTCATCATTTTTGAACATGGGCTATAGCCCCTACCGTACGGCATACTATAGCACGCCGTTTTTCATCATTTTTGAGGATTTGAAGAAAATTCAAAAATTCAAAAAACATGGGTTATAGCCCATCGTTTTTTGAATTTTTGAAAAAAATGTTATCCTAATTTTTCATCATTTTTGAACATGGGCTATAGCCCCTACCGTACGGCATACTATAGCACGCCGTTTTTCATCAATTTTGAGGATTTGAAGAAAATTCAAAATTTCAAAAAACATGGGTTATATCCCATCGTTTTTTGAATTTTTGAAAAAAATGTTATCCTCATTTTTCATCATTTTTGAACATGGGCTATAGCCCCTACCGTACGGCATACTATAGCACGCCATTTTTCATCATTTTTGAGGATTTGAAGAAAATTCAAAATTTCAAAAAACATGGGTTATAGCCCATCGTTTTTTGAATTTTTGAAAAAAATGTTATCCTCATTTTTCATCATTTTTGAACATGGGCTATAGCCCCTACCGTACGGCATACTATAGCACACCGTTTTTCATCATTTTTGAGGATTTGAAGAAAATTCAAAATTTCAAAAAACATGGGTTATAGCCCATTGTTTTTTGAATTTTTGAAAAAAATGTTATCCTCATTTTTCATCATTTTTGAACATGGGCTATAGCCCCTACCGTACGGCATACTATAGCACGCCGTTTTTCATCATTTTTGAGGATTTGAAGAAAATTCAAAATTTCAAAAAACATGGGTTATAGCCCATCGTTTTATGAATTTTTGAAAAAAAAATTATCCTCATTTTTCATCATTTTTGAACATGGGCTATAGCCCCTACCGTACGACATACTATAGCACGCCGTTTTTCATCATTTTTGAGGATTTGAAGAAAATACAAAATTTCAAAAAACATGGGTTATAGCCCATCGTTTTTTGAATTTTTGAAAAAAATGTTATCCTCATTTTTCATCATTTTTGAACATGGGCTATAGCCCCTACCGTACGGCATACTATAGCACACCGTTTTTCATCATTTTTGAGGATTTGAAGAAAATTCAAAATTTCAAAAAACATGGGTTATAGCCCATTGTTTTTTGAATTTTTGAAAAAAATGTTATCCTCATTTTTCATCATTTTTGAACATGGGCTATAGCCCCTACCGTACGGCATACTATAGCACGCCGTTTTTCATCATTTTTGAGGATTTGAAGAAAATTCAAAATTTCAAAAAACATGGGTTATAGCCCATCGTTTTTTGAATTTTTGAAAAAAAAATTATCCTCATTTTTCATCATTTTTGAACATGGGCTATAGCCCCTACCGTACGGCATACTATAGCACGCCGTTTTTCATCATTTTTGAGGATTTGAAGAAAATTCAAAATTTAAAAAAACATGGGTTATAGCCCATCGTTTTTTGAATTTTTGAAAAAAAATTTATCCTCATTTTTCATCATTTTTTAACATGGGCTATAGCCCCTACCGTACGGCATACTATAGCACACCGTTTTTCATCATTTTTGAGGATTTGAAGAAAATTCAAAATTTCAAAAAACATGGGTTATAGCCCATTGTTTTTTGAATTTTTGAAAAAAATGTTATCCTCATTTTTCATCATTTTTGAACATGGGCTATAGCCCCTACCGTACGGCATACTATAGCACGCCGTTTTTCATCATTTTTGAGGATTTGAAGAAAATCCAAAATTTCAAAAAACATGGGTTATAGCCCATCGTTTTTTGAATTTTTGAAAAAAAAATTATCCTCATTTTTCATCATTTTTGAACATGGGCTATAGCCCCTACCGTACGGCATACTATAGCACGCCGTTTTTCATCATTTTTGAGGATTTGAAGAAAATTCAAAATTTCAAAAAACATGGGTTATAGCCCATCGTTTTTTGAATTTTTGAAAAAAAAATTATCCTCATTTTTCATCATTTTTGAACATGGGCTATAGCCCCTACCGTACGGCATACTATAGCACGCCGTTTTTCATCATTTTTGAGGATTTGAAGAAAATCCAAAATTTCAAAAAACATGGGTTATAGCCCATCGTTTTTTGAATTTTTGAAAAAAATGTTATCCTCATTTTTCATCATTTTTGAACATGGGCTATAGCCCCTACCGTACGGCATACTATAGCACGCCGTTTTTATCATTTTTGAGGATTTGAAGAAAATTCAAAATTTCAAAAAACATGGGTTATAGCCCATCGTTTTTTGAATTTTTGAAAAAATGTTATCCTCATTTTTCATCATTTTTGAACATGGGCTATAGCCCCTACCGTACGGCATACTATAGCACGCCGTTTTTCATCATTTTTGAGGATTTGAAGAAAATTCAAAATTTCAAAAAACATGGGTTATAGCCCATCGTTTTTTGAATTTTTGAAAAAAATGTTATCCTCATTTTTCATCATTTTTGAACATGGGCTATAGCCCCTACCGTACGGCATACTATAGCACGCCATTTTTCATCATTTTTGAGGATTTGAAGAAAATTCAAAATTTCAAAAAACATGGGTTATAGCCCATCGTTTTTTGAATTTTTGAAAAAAATGTTATCCTCATTTTTCATCATTTTTGAACATGGGCTATAGCCCCTACCGTACGGCATACTATAGCACACCGTTTTTCATCATTTTTGAGGATTTGAAGAAAATTCAAAATTTCAAAAAACATGGGTTATAGCCCATTGTTTTTTGAATTTTTGAAAAAAATGTTATCCTCATTTTTCATCATTTTTGAACATGGGCTATAGCCCCTACCGTACGGCATACTATAGCACGCCGTTTTTCATCATTTTTGAGGATTTGAAGAAAATTCAAAATTTCAAAAAACATGGGTTATAGCCCATCGTTTTTTGAATTTTTGAAAAAAATGTTATCCTCATTTTTCATCATTTTTGAACATGGGCTATAGCCCCTACCGTACGGCATACTATAGCACGCCGTTTTTCATCATTTTTGAGGATTTGAAGAAAATCCAAAATGTCAAAAAACATGGGTTATAGCCCATCGTTTTTTGAATTTTTGAAAAAAATGTTATCCTCATTTTTCATCATTTTTGAACATGGGCTATAGCCCCTACCGTACGGCATACTATAGCACGCCGTTTTTATCATTTTTGAGGATTTGAAGAAAATTCAAAATTTCAAAAAACATGGGTTATAGCCCATCGTTTTTTGAATTTTTGAAAAAAATGTTATCCTCATTTTTCATCATTTTTTAACATGGGCTATAGCCCCTACCGTACGGCATACTATAGCACGCCGTTTTTCATCATTTTTGAGGATTTAAAGAAAATTCAAAATAAAAAAAAACATGGGTTATAGCCCATCGTTTTTTGAATTTTTGAAAAAAAAATTATCCTCATTTTTCATCATTTTTGAACATGGGCTATAGCCCCTACCGTACGGCATACTATAGCACGCCGTTTTTCTTCATTTTTGAGGATTTGAAGAAAATTCAAAATTTCAAAAAACATGGGTTATAGCCCATCGTTTTTTGAATTTTTGAAAAAAATGTTATCCTCATTTTTCATAATTTTTGAACATGGGCTATAGCCGCTACCGTACGGCATACTATAGCACGCCGTTTTTCATCATTTTTGAGGATTTGAAGAAAATTCAAAATTTCAAAAAACATGGGTTATAGCCCATTGTTTTTTGAATTTTTGAAAAAAATGTTATCCTCATTTTCATCATTTTTGAACATGGGCTATAGCCCCTACCGTACGGCATACTATAGCACGCCGTTTTTCATCATTTTTGAGGATTTAAAGAAAATTCAAAATAAAAAAAAACATGGGTTATAGCCCATCGTTTTTTGAATTTTTGAAAAAAAAATTATCCTCATTTTTCATCATTTTTGAACATGGGCTATAGCCCCTACCGTACGGCATACTATAGCACGCCGTTTTTCATCATTTTTGAGGATTTGAAGAAAATTCAAAATTTCAAAAAACATGGGTTATAGCCCATCGTTTTTTGAATTTTTGAAAAAAATGTTATCCTCATTTTTCATAATTTTTGAACATGGGCTATAGCCGCTACCGTACGGCATACTATAGCACGCCGTTTTTCATCATTTTTGAGGATTTGAAGAAAATTCAAAATTTCAAAAAACATGGGTTATAGCCCATTGTTTTTTGAATTTTTGAAAAAAATGTTATCCTCATTTTCATCATTTTTGAACATGGGCTATAGCCCCTACCGTACGGCATACTATAGCACGCCGTTTTTCATCATTTTTGAGGATTTGAAGAAAATTCAAAATTTCAAAAAACATGGGTTATAGCCCATCGTTTTTTGAATTTTTGAAAAAAATGTTATCCTCATTTTTCATCATTTTTGAACATGGGCTATAGCCCCTACCGTACGGCATACTATAGCACGCCGTTTTTCATCATTTTTGAGGATTTGAAGAAAATTCAAAATTTCAAAAAACATGGGTTATAGCCCATCGTTTTTTGAATTTTTGAAAAAAATGTTATCCTAATTTTTCATCATTTTTGAACATGGGCTATAGCCCCTACCGTACGGCATACTATAGCACGCCGTTTTTCATCATTTTTGAGGATTTGAAGAAAATTCAAAATTTCAAAAAACATGGGTTATAGCCCATCGTTTTTTGAATTTTTGAAAAAAATGTTATCCTCATTTTTCATCATTTTTGAACATGGGCTATAGCCCCTACCGTACGGCATACTATAGCACGCCGTTTTTCATCATTTTTGAGGATTTGAAGAAAATTCAAAATTTCAAAAAACATGGGTTATAGCCCATTGTTTTTTGAATTTTTGAAAAAAATGTTATCCTCATTTTTCATCATTTTTGAACATGGGCTATAGCCCCTACCGTACGGCATACTATAGCACGCCGTTTTTCATCATTTTTGAGGATTTGAAGAAAATTCAAAATTTCAAAAAACATGGGTTATAGCCCATCGTTTTTTGAATTTTTGAAAAAAATGTTATCCTCATTTTTCATCATTTTTGAACATGGGCTATAGCCCCTACCGTACGGCATACTATAGCACGCCGTTTTTCATCATTTTTGAGGATTTGAAGAAAATTCAAAATTTCAAAAAACATGGGTTATAGCCCATCGTTTTTTGAATTTTTGAAAAATATGTTATCCTCATTTTTCATCATTTTTGAACATGGGCTATAGCCCCTACCGTACGGCATACTATAGCACGCCGTTTTTCATCAATTTTGAGGATTTGAAGAAAATTCAAAATTTCAAAAAACATGGGTTATAGCCCATCGTTTTTTGAATTTTTGAAAAAAATGTTATCCTCATTTTTCATCATTTTTGAACATGGGCTATAGCCCCTACCGTACGGCATACTATAGCACGCCGTTTTTCATCATTTTTGAGGATTTGAAGAAAATTCAAAATTTCAAAAAACATGGGTTATAGCCCATTGTTTTTTGAATTTTTGAAAAAAATGTTATCCTCATTTTTCATCATTTTTGAACATGGGCTATAGCCCCTACCGTACGGCATACTATAGCACGCCGTTTTTCATCATTTTTGAGGATTTGAAGAAAATTCAAAATTTCAAAAAACATGGGTTATAGCCCATCGTTTTTTGAATTTTTGAAAAAAATGTTATCCTCATTTTTCATCATTTTTGAACATGGGCTATAGCCCCTACCGTACGGCATACTATAGCACGCCGTTTTTCATCATTTTTGAGGATTTGAAGAAAATTCAAAATTTCAAAAAACATGGGTTATAGCCCATCGTTTTTTGAATTTTTGAAAAAAAAATTATCCTCATTTTTCATCATTTTTGAACATGGGCTATAGCCCCTACCGTACGGCATACTATAGCACGCCGTTTTTCATCATTTTTGAGGATTTGAAGAAAATCCAAAATTTCAAAAAACATGGGTTATAGCCCATCGTTTTTTGAATTTTTGAAAAAAATGTTATCCTCATTTTTCATCATTTTTGAACATGGGCTATAGCCCCTACCGTACGGCATACTATAGCACGCCGTTTTTATCATTTTTGAGGATTTGAAGAAAATTCAAAATTTAAAAAAACATGGGTTATAGCCCATCGTTTTTTGAATTTTTGAAAAAATGTTATCCTCATTTTTCATCATTTTTGAACATGGGCTATAGCCCCTACCGTACGGCATACTATAGCACGCCGTTTTTCATCATTTTTGAGGATTTGAAGAAAATTCAAAATTTCAAAAAACATGGGTTATAGCCCATCGTTTTTTGAATTTTTGAAAAAAATGTTATCCTCATTTTTCATCATTTTTGAACATGGGCTATAGCCCCTACCGTACGGCATACTATAGCACGCCATTTTTCATCATTTTTGAGGATTTGAAGAAAATTCAAAATTTCAAAAAACATGGGTTATAGCCCATCGTTTTTTGAATTTTTGAAAAAAATGTTATCCTCATTTTTCATCATTTTTGAACATGGGCTATAGCCCCTACCGTACGGCATACTATAGCACACCGTTTTTCATCATTTTTGAGGATTTGAAGAAAATTCAAAATTTCAAAAAACATGGGTTATAGCCCATCGTTTTTTGAATTTTTGAAAAAAATGTTATCCTCATTTTTCATCATTTTTGAACATGGGCTATAGCCCCTACCGTACGGCATACTATAGCACGCCGTTTTTCATCATTTTTGAGGATTTGAAGAAAATTCAAAATTTCAAAAAACATGGGTTATAGCCCATCGTTTTTTGAATTTTTGAAAAAAAAATTATCCTCATTTTTCATCATTTTTGAACATGGGCTATAGCCCCTACCGTACGGCATACTATAGCACGCCGTTTTTCATCATTTTTGAGGATTTGAAGAAAATCCAAAATTTCAAAAAACATGGGTTATAGCCCATCGTTTTTTGAATTTTTGAAAAAAATGTTATCCTCATTTTTCATCATTTTTGAACATGGGCTATAGCCCCTACCGTACGGCATACTATAGCACGCCGTTTTTATCATTTTTGAGGATTTGAAGAAAATTCAAAATTTAAAAAAACATGGGTTATAGCCCATCGTTTTTTGAATTTTTGAAAAAATGTTATCCTCATTTTTCATCATTTTTGAACATGGGCTATAGCCCCTACCGTACGGCATACTATAGCACGCCGTTTTTCATCATTTTTGAGGATTTGAAGAAAATTCAAAATTTCAAAAAACATGGGTTATAGCCCATCGTTTTTTGAATTTTTGAAAAAAATGTTATCCTCATTTTTCATCATTTTTGAACATGGGCTATAGCCCCTACCGTACGGCATACTATAGCACGCCATTTTTCATCATTTTTGAGGATTTGAAGAAAATTCAAAATTTCAAAAAACATGGGTTATAGCCCATCGTTTTTTGAATTTTTGAAAAAAATGTTATCCTCATTTTTCATCATTTTTGAACATGGGCTATAGCCCCTACCGTACGGCATACTATAGCACACCGTTTTTCATCATTTTTGAGGATTTGAAGAAAATTCAAAATTTCAAAAAACATGGGTTATAGCCCATTGTTTTTTGAATTTTTGAAAAAAATGTTATCCTCATTTTTCATCATTTTTGAACATGGGCTATAGCCCCTACCGTACGGCATACTATAGCACGCCGTTTTTCATCATTTTTGAGGATTTGAAGAAAATTCAAAATTTCAAAAAACATGGGTTATAGCCCATCGTTTTTTGAATTTTTGAAAAAAATGTTATCCTCATTTTTCATCATTTTTGAACATGGGCTATAGCCCCTACCGTACGGCATACTATAGCACGCCGTTTTTCATCATTTTTGAGGATTTGAAGAAAATCCAAAATGTCAAAAAACATGGGTTATAGCCCATCGTTTTTTGAATTTTTGAAAAAAATGTTATCCTCATTTTTCATCATTTTTGAACATGGGCTATAGCCCCTACCGTACGGCATACTATAGCACGCCGTTTTTATCATTTTTGAGGATTTGAAGAAAATTCAAAATTTCAAAAAACATGGGTTATAGCCCATCGTTTTTTGAATTTTTGAAAAAAATGTTATCCTCATTTTTCATCATTTTTGAACATGGGCTATAGCCCCTACCGTACGGCATACTATAGCACGCCGTTTTTCATCATTTTTGAGGATTTAAAGAAAATTCAAAATAAAAAAAAACATGGGTTATAGCCCATCGTTTTTTGAATTTTTGAAAAAAAAATTATCCTCATTTTTCATCATTTTTGAACATGGGCTATAGCCCCTACCGTACGGCATACTATAGCACGCCGTTTTTCATCATTTTTGAGGATTTGAAGAAAATTCAAAATTTCAAAAAACATGGGTTATAGCCCATCGTTTTTTGAATTTTTGAAAAAAATGTTATCCTCATTTTTCATAATTTTTGAACATGGGCTATAGCCCCTACCGTACGGCATACTATAGCACGCCGTTTTTCATCATTTTTGAGGATTTGAAGAAAATTCAAAATTTCAAAAAACATGGGTTATAGCCCATTGTTTTTTGAATTTTTGAAAAAAATGTTATCCTCATTTTCATCATTTTTGAACATGGGCTATAGCCCCTACCGTACGGCATACTATAGCACGCCGTTTTTCATCATTTTTGAGGATTTGAAGAAAATTCAAAATTTCAAAAAACATGGGTTATAGCCCATCGTTTTTTGAATTTTTGAAAAAAATGTTATCCTCATTTTTCATCATTTTTGAACATGGGCTATAGTCCCTACCGTACGGCATACTATAGCACGCCGTTTTTCATCATTTTTGAGGATTTGAAGAAAATTCAAAATTTCAAAAAACATGGGTTATAGCCCATCGTTTTTTGAATTTTTGAAAAAAATGTTATCCTAATTTTTCATCATTTTTGAACATGGGCTATAGCCCCTACCGTACGGCATACTATAGCACGCCGTTTTTCATCATTTTTGAGGATTTGAAGAAAATTCAAAATTTCAAAAAACATGGGTTATAGCCCATCGTTTTTTGAATTTTTGAAAAAAATGTTATCCTCATTTTTCATCATTTTTGAACATGGGCTATAGCCCCTACCGTACGGCATACTATAGCACGCCGTTTTTCATCATTTTTGAGGATTTGAAGAAAATTCAAAATTTCAAAAAACATGGGTTATAGCCCATTGTTTTTTGAATTTTTGAAAAAAATGTTATCCTCATTTTTCATCATTTTTGAACATGGGCTATAGCCCCTACCGTACGGCATACTATAGCACGCCGTTTTTCATCATTTTTGAGGATTTGAAGAAAATTCAAAATTTCAAAAAACATGGGTTATAGCCCATCGTTTTTTGAATTTTTGAAAAATATGTTATCCTCATTTTTCATCATTTTTGAACATGGGCTATAGCCCCTACCGTACGGCATACTATAGCACGCCGTTTTTCATCAATTTTGAGGATTTGAAGAAAATTCAAAATTTCAAAAAACATGGGTTATAGCCCATCGTTTTTTGAATTTTTGAAAAAAATGTTATCCTCATTTTTCATCATTTTTGAACATGGGCTATAGCCCCTACCGTACGGCATACTATAGCACGCCGTTTTTCATCATTTTTGAGGATTTGAAGAAAATTCAAAATTTCAAAAAACATGGGTTATAGCCCATTGTTTTTTGAATTTTTGAAAAAAATGTTATCCTCATTTTTCATCATTTTTGAACATGGGCTATAGCCCCTACCGTACGGCATACTATAGCACGCCGTTTTTCATCATTTTTGAGGATTTGAAGAAAATTCAAAATTTCAAAAAACATGGGTTATAGCCCATCGTTTTTTGAATTTTTGAAAAAAATGTTATCCTCATTTTTCATCATTTTTGAACATGGGCTATAGCCCCTACCGTACGGCATACTATAGCACGCCGTTTTTCATCATTTTTGAGGATTTGAAGAAAATTCAAAATTTCAAAAAACATGGGTTATAGCCCATTGTTTTTTGAATTTTTGAAAAAAATGTTATCCTCATTTTTCATCATTTTTGAACATGGGCTATAGCCCCTACCGTACGGCATACTATAGCACGCCGTTTTTCATCATTTTTGAGGATTTGAAGAAAATTCAAAATTTCAAAAAACATGGGTTATAGCCCATCGTTTTTTGAATTTTAAAAAAAATGTTATCCTCATTTTTCATCATTTTTGAACATGGGCTATAGCCCCTACCGTACGGCATACTATAGCACGCCGTTTTTCATCATTTTTGAGGATTTGAAGAAATTTCAAAATTTCAAAAAACATGGGTTATAGCCCATCGTTTTTTGAATTTTTGAAAAATATGTTATCCTCATTTTTCATCATTTTTGAACATGGGCTATAGCCCCTACCGTACGGCATACTATAGCACGCCGTTTTTCATCAATTTTGAGGATTTGAAGAAAATTCAAAATTTCAAAAAACATGGGTTATAGCCCATTGTTTTTTGAATTTTTGAAAAAAATGTTATCCTCATTTTTCATCATTTTTGAACATGGGCTATAGCCCCTACCGTACGGCATACTATAGCACGCCGTTTTTCATCATTTTTGAGGATTTGAAGAAAATTCAAAATTTCAAAAAACATGGGTTATAGCCCATTGTTTTTTGAATTTTTGAAAAAAATGTTATCCTCATTTTTCATCATTTTTGAACATGGGCTATAGCCCCTACCGTACGGCATACTATAGCACGCCGTTTTTCATCATTTTTGAGGATTTGAAGAAAATTCAAAATTTCAAAAAACATGGGTTATAGCCCATCGTTTTTTGAATTTTTGAAAAAAATGTTATCCTCATTTTTCATCATTTTTGAACATGGGCTATAGCCCCTACCGTACGGCATACTATAGCACGCCGTTTTTCATCATTTTTGAGGATTTGAAGAAAATTCAAAATTTCAAAAAACATGGGTTATAGCCCATCGTTTTTTGAATTTTTGAAAAATATGTTATCCTCATTTTTCATCATTTTTGAACATGGGCTATAGCCCCTACCGTACGGCATACTATAGCACGCCGTTTTTCATCAATTTTGAGGATTTGAAGAAAATTCAAAATTTCAAAAAACATGGGTTATAGCCCATCGTTTTTTGAATTTTTGAAAAAATGTTATCCTCATTTTTCATCATTTTTGAACATGGGCTATAGCCCCTACCGTACGGCATACTATAGCACGCCGTTTTTCATCATTTTTGAGGATTTGAAGAAAATTCAAAATTTCAAAAAACATGGGTTATAGCCCATTGTTTTTTGAATTTTTGAAAAAAAAGTTATCCTCATTTTTCATCATTTTTGAACATGGGCTATAGCCCCTACCGTACGGCATACTATAGCACGCCGTTTTTCATCATTTTTGAGGATTTGAAGAAAATTCAAAATTTCAAAAAACATGGGTTATAGCCCATTGTTTTTGAATTTTTGAAAAAAAGTTATCCTCATTTTTCATCATTTTTGAACATGGGCTATAGCCCCTACCGTACGGCATACTATAGCACGCCGTTTTTCATCATTTTTGAGGATTTGAAGAAAATTCAAAATTTCAAAAAACATGGGTTATAGCCCATCGTTTTTTGAATTTTTGAAAAAAATGTTATCCTCATTTTTCATCATTTTTGAACATGGGCTATAGCCCCTACCGTACGGCATACTATAGCACGCCGTTTTTCATCATTTTTGAGGATTTGAAGAAAATTCAAAATTTCAAAAAACATGGGTTATAGCCCATTGTTTTTTGAATTTTTGAAAAAAATGTTATCCTCATTTTTCATCATTTTTGAACATGGGCTATAGCCCCTACCGTACGGCATACTATAGCACGCCGTTTTTCATCATTTTTGAGGATTTGAAGAAAATTCAAAATTTCAAAAAACATGGGTTATAGCCCATCGTTTTTTGAATTTTTGAAAAAATGTTATCCTCATTTTTCATCATTTTTGAACATGGGCTATAGCCCCTACCGTACGGCATACTATAGCACGCCGTTTTTCATCATTTTTGAGGATTTGAAGAAAATTCAAAATTTCAAAAAACATGGGTTATAGCCCATTGTTTTTTGAATTTTTGAAAAAAATGTTATCCTCATTTTTCATCATTTTTGAACATGGGCTATAGCCCCTACCGTACGGCATACTATAGCACGCCGTTTTTCATCATTTTTGAGGATTTGAAGAAAATTCAAAATTTCAAAAAACATGGGTTATAGCCCATCGTTTTTTGAATTTTTGAAAAAAATGTTATCCTCATTTTTCATCATTTTTGAACATGGGCTATAGCCCCTACCGTACGGCATACTATAGCACGCCGTTTTTATCATTTTTGAGGATTTGAAGAAAATTCAAAATTTCAAAAAACATGGGTTATAGCCCATCGTTTTTTGAATTTTTGAAAAAAATGTTATCCTCATTTTTCATCATTTTTGAACATGGGCTATAGCCCCTACCGTACGGCATACTATAGCACGCCGTTTTTCATCATTTTTGTGGATTTAAAGAAAATTCAAAATTTAAAAAAACATGGGTTATAGCCCATCGTTTTTTGAATTTTTGAAAAAAATGTTATCCTCATTTTTCATCATTTTTGAACATGGGCTATAGCCCCTACCGTACGGCATACTATAGCACGCCGTTTTTCATCATTTTTGAGGATTTAAAGAAAATTCAAAATTAAAAAAAACATGGGTTATAGCCCATCGTTTTTTGAATTTTTGAAAAAAATGTTATCCTCATTTTTCATCATTTTTGAACATGCGCTATAGCCCCTACCGTACGGCATACTATAGCACGCCGTTTTTCATCATTTTTGAGGATTTGAAGAAAATTCAAAATTTCAAAAAACATGGGTTATAGCCCATCGTTTTTTGAATTTTTGAAAAAAATGTTATCCTCATTTTTCATCATTTTTGAACATGGGCTATAGCCCCTACCGTACGGCATACTATAGCACGCCGTTTTTCATCATTTTTGAGGATTTGAAGAAAATTCAAAATTTCAAAAAACATGGGTTATAGCCCATCGTTTTTTGAATTTTTGAAAAAAAAATTATCCTCATTTTTCATCATTTTTGAACATGGGCTATAGCCCCTACCGTACGGCATACTATAGCACGCCGTTTTTCATCATTTTTGAGGATTTGAAGAAAATTCAAAATTTCAAAAAACATGGGTTATAGCCCATCGTTTTTTGAATTTTTGAAAAAAATGTTATCCTCATTTTTCATCATTTTTGAACATGGGCTATAGCCCCTACCGTACGGCATACTATAGCACGCCGTTTTTCATCATTTTTGAGGATTTGAAGAAAATTCAAAATTTCAAAAAACATGGGTTATAGCCCATCGTTTTTTGAATTTTTGAAAAAAATGTTATCCTCATTTTTCATCATTTTTGAACATGGGCTATAGCCCCTACCGTACGGCATACTATAGCACGCCGTTTTTCATCATTTTTGAGGATTTGAAGAAAATTCAAAATTTCAAAAAACATGGGTTATAGCCCATCGTTTTTTGAATTTTTGAAAAAAATGTTATCCTCATTTTTCATCATTTTTGAACATGGGCTATAGCCCCTACCGTACGGCATACTATAGCACGCCGTTTTTCATCATTTTTGAGGATTTGAAGAAAATTCAAAATTTCAAAAAACATGGGTTATAGCCCATCGTTTTTTGAATTTTTGAAAAAAAAATTATCCTCATTTTTCATCATTTTTGAACATGGGCTATAGCTCCTACCGTACGGCATACTATAGCACGCCGTTTTTCATCATTTTTGAGGATTTGAAGAAAATTCAAAATTTCAAAAAACATGGGTTATAGCCCATCGTTTTTTGAATTTTTGAAAAAAATGTTATCCTCATTTTTCATCATTTTTGAACATGGGCTATAGCCCCTACCGTACGGCATACTATAGCACGCCGTTTTTCATCATTTTTGAGGATTTGAAGAAAATTCAAAATTTCAAAAAACATGGGTTATAGCCCATTGTTTTTGAATTTTTGAAAAAAATGTTATCCTCATTTTTCATCATTTTTGAACATGGGCTATAGCCCCTACCGTACGGCATACTATAGCACGCCGTTTTTCATCATTTTTGAGGATTTGAAGAAAATTCAAAATTTCAAAAAACATGGGTTATAGCCCATCGTTTTTTGAATTTTTGAAAAAAATGTTATCCTCATTTTTCATCATTTTTGAACATGGGCTATAGCCCCTACCGTACGGCATACTATAGCACGCCGTTTTTCATCATTTTTGAGGATTTGAAGAAAATTCAAAATTTCAAAAAACATGGGTTATAGCCCATCGTTTTTTGAATTTTTGAAAAAAATGTTATCCTCATTTTTCATCATTTTTGAACATGGGCTATAGCCCCTACCGTACGGCATACTATAGCACGCCGTTTTTCATCATTTTTGAGGATTTGAAGAAAATCCAAAATGTCAAAAAACATGGGTTATAGCCCATCGTTTTTTGAATTTTTGAAAAAAATGTTATCCTCATTTTTCATCATTTTTGAACATGGGCTATAGCCCCTACCGTACGGCATACTATAGCACGCCGTTTTTCATCATTTTTGAGGATTTGAAGAAAATTCAAAATTTCAAAAAACATGGGTTATAGCCCATCGTTTTTTGAATTTTTGAAAAAAAAATTATCCTCATTTTTCATCATTTTTGAACATGGGCTATAGCTCCTACCGTACGGCATACTATAGCACGCCGTTTTTCATCATTTTTGAGGATTTGAAGAAAATTCAAAATTTCAAAAAACATGGGTTATAGCCCATCGTTTTTTGAATTTTTGAAAAAAATGTTATCCTCATTTTTCATCATTTTTGAACATGGGCTATAGCCCCTACCGTACGGCATACTATAGCACGCCGTTTTTCATCATTTTTGAGGATTTGAAGAAAATTCAAAATTTCAAAAAACATGGGTTATAGCCCATTGTTTTTGAATTTTTGAAAAAAATGTTATCCTCATTTTTCATCATTTTTGAACATGGGCTATAGCCCCTACCGTACGGCATACTATAGCACGCCGTTTTTCATCATTTTTGAGGATTTGAAGAAATTTCAAAATTTCAAAAAACATGGGTTATAGCCCATCGTTTTTTGAATTTTTGAAAAAAATGTTATCCTCATTTTTCATCATTTTTGAACATGGGCTATAGCCCCTACCGTACGGCATACTATAGCACGCCGTTTTTCATCATTTTTGAGGATTTGAAGAAAATTCAAAATTTCAAAAAACATGGGTTATAGCCCATTGTTTTTGAATTTTTGAAAAAAATGTTATCCTCATTTTTCATCATTTTTGAACATGGGCTATAGCCCCTACCGTACGGCATACTATAGCACGCCGTTTTTCATCATTTTTGAGGATTTGAAGAAAATTCAAAATTTCAAAAAACATGGGTTATAGCCCATCGTTTTTTGAATTTTTGAAAAAAATGTTATCCTCATTTTTCATCATTTTTGAACATGGGCTATAGCCCCTACCGTACGGCATACTATAGCACGCCGTTTTTCATCATTTTTGAGGATTTGAAGAAAATTCAAAATTTCAAAAAACATGGGTTATAGCCCATTGTTTTTGAATTTTTGAAAAAAATGTTATCCTCATTTTTCATCATTTTTGAACATGGGCTATAGCCCCTACCGTACGGCATACTATAGCACGCCGTTTTTCATCATTTTTGAGGATTTGAAGAAAATTCAAAATTTCAAAAAACATGGGTTATAGCCCATCGTTTTTTGAATTTTTGAAAAAAATGTTATCCTCATTTTTCATCATTTTTGAACATGGGCTATAGCCCCTACCATACGGCATACTATAGCACGCCGTTTTTCATCATTTTTGAGGATTTGAAGAAAATTCAAAATTTCAAAAAACATGGGTTATAGCCCATGTTTTTTGAAATTTTGAAAAAAAAACTTAACTTAAACCCCCAATGCATTCTCTATGGCAATAGCACAAACTTTGGTATGCTACTAGTCCTACATACTTAAACCTACCAACCCCATTCTAGCCTACTTAGGTTCATCTTACGGTGGACATGTTTGCCTGAAAAGGAATCTTTGAAAGGTGTCATAGTTTTAGAAATATAGTGCTTTCAAATTTGAGACATTTAACATGGGGCTCAATGGCAGCTTTATAGGCACTCAAAAATCACATTCACCTAGAAACTCCATTCACACTTTTTATTATTCGGCTTACTGTGGAGACACATGCTGGAAGTTTTTACTTTGAAATGTTTTGTAGTTTCTGAGTTATTTATGTGCTAGTTGATGTTAGTGTGGAATGCAAAGTGTCAGTAAAGAATGGGGTGGGATTGGCCCCTTTATTTTTTTGTTTGAACCTGAGCGGGCTTTGAACTCACCATCTCCCGATCATGTGACAGCGTTCTAACACACTGAGCCACTGGCTCCAGACAATTCACACTTGTTCAGTTTTTATATTGACTCATTTTTGAACCTACAACATTCGGTTTATTCATCCTTGTCTTTATGTTTATGCCACAAAGGCATGTGAGATGCATGGTGCAGAGTTCTGTCTCCATGCGACGATGGGTTATAGTTTTTTTTATTTTTTTTAGTTATCCTCGTTTCTCATCATTTTGGACCATGGGCTATAGCCCATATCGTACGGCATACTATAGCGCGCCGTAGAAATGAGGATAACTCAAATTGTCGTAGTGGTTAAGATGTTGGCTTTCCACGTGGGAGACCAGGGTTCGATTCCCGGCTGTTACACTATCATACAAAAGAAGACCTCAACAGCGCTAAGAAAGATCTGATTAATATGATGCTGTGTTATTTAAACTTTACTAACTGAAGGCTAACGAACAAAAGATCACTTCAAAATTACCAGGAGACTTTGCCTGAGAGTGTCTGACTGATGGTGCAGTGGTCTAATCATCAGGGTTTCAGTACAGACATTCCATGTTCAAGGCCTGTTCCTCCTACAGCTCAATGCTGCAGTAATTTGAACTTTTCAAGGCTAGAATAAAAAATAAAAACTCAAAAGCACCCGGAGACATCTGCTTAATGCCCAAAGGTGCCGTGGCGTAATGGTGTGGAGCGCTTGGCCCGATGCCTCTCCTACAGTCAGTTGGCCGGTTCAAGTCCCATGTCATGACATCAAGGTGCTGGAGGACCATCGGGAGTTCCTCCTACAGCTCAATGCTGCAGTAATTTGAACTTTTTAAGGCTAGAATAAAAAATAAAAACTCAAAAGCACCCGGAGACATCTGCTGAATGCCCAAAGGTGCCGTGGCGTAATGGTGTGGAGCGCTTGGCCCGATGCCTCTCCTACAGTCAGTTGGCCGGTTCAAGTCCCATGTCATGACATCAAGGTGCTGGAGGACCATCGGGAGTTCCTCCTACAGCTCAATGCTGCAGTAATTTGAACTTTTCAAGGCTAGAATAAAAACTCAAAAGCACCCGGAGACATCTGCTGAATGCCCAAAGGTGCCGTGGTGTAATGGTGTGGAGCGCTTGGCCCGTTGCCTCTGCTACAGTCAGTTGGCCGGTTCAAGTCCCATGTCATGACATCAAGGTGCTGGAGGACCATCGGGAGTTCCTCCTACAGCTCAATGCTGCAGTAATTTGAACTTTTCAAGGCTAGAATAAAAAATAAAAACTCAAAAGCACCCGGAGACATCTGCTGAATGCCCAAAGGTGCCGTGGCGTAATGGTGTGGAGCGCTTGGCCCGTTGCCTCTGCTACAGTCAGTTGGCCGGTTCAAGTCCCATGTCATGACATCAAGGTGCTGGAGGACCATCAGGAGTTCCTCCTACAGCTCAATGCTGCAGTAATTTGAACTTTTCAAGGCTAGAATAAAAAATAAAAACTCAAAAGCACCCGGAGACATCTGCTGAATGCCCAAAGGTGCCGTGGTGTAATGGTGTGGAGCGCTTGGCCCGATGCCTCTCCTACAGTCAGTTGGCCGGTTCAAGTCCCATGTCATGACATCAAGGTGCTGGAGGACCATCGGGAGTTCCTCCTACAGCTCAATGCTGCAGTAATTTGAACTTTTCAAGGCTAGAATAAAAAATAAAAACTCAAAAGCACCAGGAGACATCTGCTGAATGCCCCAAGGTGCCTTGGCTCAATGGTGTGGAGCGCTTGACCCAGTTGCCAGCTTCAGACAGTTGGCCGGTTCAAGTCCCATGTCATGACATCAAGGTGCTGGGAAGGACCATCGGGAGACGGTGCTCTCTCCCCCTGTTTCCTGAAAAGTAACGGTTGGGGGTTATGCCGTACGATATAGGCTATAGCCCACCGTCCAAAATGATGAGAAATGAGGATATTTTTTTTTTCAAAATTTCAAAAAACATGGGCTATAACCCATCGTTTTTTTTTTTTTCATTTATTCCGCAATTTCCGCAAATTGCGGAAATTGCGGAAATGGAAATTGCGGAAATTGCGGAAATGGTAATTGCGGAAATTGCGAAATTGCGGAAATTGCGAAATTGCGGAAATGGAAATTGCGGAAATTGCGGAAATGGAAATTGCGGAAATTGTGGAAATTGCGGAAATTGTGGAATTGCGGGAATTGCGGGAATTGCGGAAATTGCGAAATTGCGGAAATGGAAATTGCGGAAATGGAAATTGCGGAAATTGCGGAAATGGAAATTGTGGAAATTGTGGAAATGGAAATTGTGGAAATGGAAATTGTGGAAATGGAAATTGTGGAAATGGAAATTGCGGAAATTGCGGAATAAATGAAAAAAAAAACGATGGGTTATAGCCCATGTTTTTTGAAATTTTGAAAAAAAAAATATCCTCATTTCTCATCATTTTGGACGGTGGGCTATAGCCTATATCGTACGGCATAACCCCCAACCGTTACTTTTCAGGAAACAGGGGGAGAGAGCACCGTCTCCCGATGGTCCTTCCCAGCACCTTGATGTCATGACATGGGACTTGAACCGGCCAACTGTCTGAAGCTGGCAACTGGGTCAAGCGCTCCACACCATTGAGCCAAGGCACCTTGGGGCATTCAGCAGATGTCTCCTGGTGCTTTTGAGTTTTTATTTTTTATTCTAGCCTTGAAAAGTTCAAATTACTGCAGCATTGAGCTGTAGGAGGAACTCCCGATGGTCCTCCAGCACCTTGATGTCATGACATGGGACTTGAACCGGCCAACTGACTGTAGGAGAGGCATCGGGCCAAGCGCTCCACACCATTACACCACGGCACCTTTGGGCATTCAGCAGATGTCTCCGGGTGCTTTTGAGTTTTTATTTTTTATTCTAGCCTTGAAAAGTTCAAATTACTGCAGCATTGAGCTGTAGGAGGAACTCCCGATGGTCCTCCAGCACCTTGATGTCATGACATGGGACTTGAACCGGCCAACTGACTGTAGCAGAGGCAACGGGCCAAGCGCTCCACACCATTACGCCACGGCACCTTTGGGCATTCAGCAGATGTCTCCGGGTGCTTTTGAGTTTTTATTTTTTATTCTAGCCTTGAAAAGTTCAAATTACTGCAGCATTGAGCTGTAGGAGGAACTCCCGATGGTCCTCCAGCACCTTGATGTCATGACATGGGACTTGAACCGGCCAACTGACTGTAGCAGAGGCAACGGGCCAAGCGCTCCACACCATTACACCACGGCACCTTTGGGCATTCAGCAGATGTCTCCGGGTGCTTTTGAGTTTTTATTCTAGCCTTGAAAAGTTCAAATTACTGCAGCATTGAGCTGTAGGAGGAACTCCCGATGGTCCTCCAGCACCTTGATGTCATGACATGGGACTTGAACCGGCCAACTGACTGTAGGAGAGGCATCGGGCCAAGCGCTCCACACCATTACGCCACGGCACCTTTGGGCATTCAGCAGATGTCTCCGGGTGCTTTTGAGTTTTTATTTTTTATTCTAGCCTTAAAAAGTTCAAATTACTGCAGCATTGAGCTGTAGGAGGAACTCCCGATGGTCCTCCAGCACCTTGATGTCATGACATGGGACTTGAACCGGCCAACTGACTGTAGCAGAGGCATCAGGCCAAGCGCTCCACACCATTACGCCACGGCACCTTTGGGCATTCAGCAGATGTCTCCGGGTGCTTTTGAGTTTTTATTTTTTATTCTAGCCTTGAAAAGTTCAAATTACTGCAGCATTGAGCTGTAGGAGGAACAGGCCTTGAACATGGAATGTCTGTACTGAAACCCTGATGATTAGACCACTGCACCATCAGTCAGACACTCTCAGGCAAAGTCTCCTGGTAATTTTGAAGTGATCTTTTGTTCGTTAGCCTTCAGTTAGTAAAGTTTAAATAACACAGCATCATATTAATCAGATCTTTCTTAGCGCTGTTGAGGTCTTCTTTTGTATGATAGTGTAACAGCCGGGAATCGAACCCTGGTCTCCCACGTGGAAAGCCAACATCTTAACCACTACGACAATTTGAGTTATCCTCATTTCTACGGCGCGCTATAGTATGCCGTACGATATGGGCTATAGCCCATGGTCCAAAATGATGAGAAACGAGGATAACTAAAAAAAATAAAAATAACTATAACCCATCGTCGCATGGAGACAGAACTCTGCACCATGCATCTCACATGCCTTTGTGGCATAAACATAAAGACAAGGATGAATAAACCGAATGTTGTAGGTTCAAAAATGAGTCAATATAAAAACTGAACAAGTGTGAATTGTCTGGAGCCAGTGGCTCAGTGTGTTAGAACGCTGTCACATGATCGGGAGATGGTGAGTTCAAAGCCTGCTCAGGTTCAAACAAAAAAATAAAGGGGCCAATCCCACCCCATTCTTTACTGACACTTTGCATTCCACACTAACATCAACTAGCACATAAATAACTCAGAAACTACAAAACATTTCAAAGTAAAAACTTCCAGCATGTGTCTCCACAGTAAGCCGAATAATAAAAAGTGTGAATGGAGTTTCTAGGTGAATGTGATTTTTGAGTGCCTATAAAGCTGCCATTGTGCCCCATGTTAAATGTCTCAAATTTGAAAGCACTATATTTCTAAAACTATGACACCTTTCAAAGATTCCTTTTCAGGCAAACATGTCCACCGTAAGATGAACCTAAGTAGGCTAGAATGGGGTTGGTAGGTTTAAGTATGTAGGACTAGTAGCATACCAAAGTTTGTGCTATTGCCATAGAGAATGCATTGGGGGTTTAAGTTAAGTTTTTTTTTCAAAAATTCAAAAAACATGGGCTATAACCCATGTTTTTTGAAATTTTGAATTTTCTTCAAATCCTCAAAAATGATGAAAAACGGCGTGCTATAGTATGCCGTACGGTAGGGGCTATAGCCCATGTTCAAAAATTATGAAAAATGAGGATAACATTTTTTTCAAAAATTCAAAAACAATGGGCTATAACCCATGTTTTTTGAAATTTTGAATTTTCTTCAAATCCTCAAAAATGATGAAAAACGGCGTGCTATAGTATGCCGTACGGTAGGGGCTATAGCCCATGTTCAAAAATGATGAAAAATGAGGATAACATTTTTTTCAAAAATTCAAAAAGCGATGGGCTATAACCCATGTTTTTTGAAATTTTGAATTTTCTTCAAATCCTCAAAAATGATGAAAAACGGCGTGCTATAGTATGCCGTACGGTAGGGGCTATAGCCCATGTTCAAAAATGATGAAAAATGAGAATAACATTTTTTTCAAAAATTCAAAAAACGATGGGCTATAACCCATGTTTTTTGAAATTTTGAATTTTCTTCAAATCCTCAAAAATGATGAAAAACGGCGTGCTATAGTATGCCGTACGGTAGGAGCTATAGCCCATGTTCAAAAATGATGAAAAATGAGGATAATTTTTTTTTCAAAAATTCAAAAAACGATGGGCTATAACCCATGTTTTTTGAAATTTTGAATTTTCTTCAAATCCTCAAAAATGATGAAAAACGGCGTGCTATAGTATGCCGTACGGTAGGGGCTATAGCCCATGTTCAAAAATGATGAAAAATGAGGATAACATTTTTTTCAAAAATTCAAAAAACGATGGGCTATAACCCATGTTTTTTGAAATTTTGAATTTTCTTCAAATCCTCAAAAATGATGAAAAACGGCGTGCTATAGTATGCCGTACGGTAGGAGCTATAGCCCATGTTCAAAAATGATGAAAAATGAGGATAACATATTTTTCAAAAATTCAAAAACAATGGGCTATAACCCATGTTTTTTGAAATTTTGAATTTTCTTCAAATCCTCAAAAATGATGAAAAACGGCGTGCTATAGTATGCCGTACGGTAGGGGCTATAGCCCATGTTCAAAAATGATGAAAAATGAGGATAACATTTTTTTCAAAAATTCAAAAAACGATGGGCTATAACCCATGTTTTTTGAAATTTTGAATTTTCTTCAAATCCTCAAAAATGATGAAAAACGGCGTGCTATAGTATGCCGTACGGTAGGAGCTATGCCCATGTTCAAAAATGATGAAAAATGAGGATAACATTTTTTTCAAAAATTCAAAAAGCGATGGGCTATAACCCATGTTTTTTGAAATTTTGAATTTTCTTCAAATCCTCAAAAATGATGAAAAACGGCGTGCTATAGTATGCCGTACGGTAGGGGCTATAGCCCATGTTCAAAAATGATGAAAAATGAGAATAACATTTTTTTCAAAAATTCAAAAAACGATGGGCTATAACCCATGTTTTTTGAAATTTTGAATTTTCTTCAAATCCTCAAAAATGATGAAAAACGGCGTGCTATAGTATGCCGTACGGTAGGAGCTATAGCCCATGTTCAAAAATGATGAAAAATGAGGATAATTTTTTTTTCAAAAATTCAAAAAACGATGGGCTATAACCCATGTTTTTTGAAATTTTGAATTTTCTTCAAATCCTCAAAAATGATGAAAAACGGCGTGCTATAGTATGCCGTACGGTAGGGGCTATAGCCCATGTTCAAAAATGATGAAAAATGAGGATAACATTTTTTTCAAAAATTCAAAAAACGATGGGCTATAACCCATGTTTTTTGAAATTTTGAATTTTCTTCAAATCCTCAAAAATGATGAAAAACGGCGTGCTATAGTATGCCGTACGGTAGGGGCTATAGCCCATGTTCAAAAATGATGAAAAATGAGGATAACATTTTTTTCAAAAATTCAAAAAACGATGGGCTATAACCCATGTTTTTTGAAATTTTGAATTTTCTTCAAATCCTCAAAAATGATGAAAAACGGCGTGCTATAGTATGCCGTACGGTAGGAGCTATAGCCCATGTTCAAAAATGATGAAAAATGAGGATAACATATTTTTCAAAAATTCAAAAACAATGGGCTATAACCCATGTTTTTTGAAATTTTGAATTTTCTTCAAATCCTCAAAAATGATGAAAAACGGCGTGCTATAGTATGCCGTACGGTAGGGGCTATAGCCCATGTTCAAAAATGATGAAAAATGAGGATAACATTTTTTTCAAAAATTCAAAAAACGATGGGCTATAACCCATGTTTTTTGAAATTTTGAATTTTCTTCAAATCCTCAAAAATGATGAAAAACGGCGTGCTATAGTATGCCGTACGGTAGGAGCTATGCCCATGTTCAAAAATGATGAAAAATGAGGATAACATATTTTTCAAAAATTCAAAAAACGATGGGCTATAACCCATGTTTTTTGAAATTTTGAATTTTTTTCAAATCCTCAAAAATGATAAAAACGGCGTGCTATAGTATGCCGTACGGTAGGGGCTATAGCCCATGTTCAAAAATGATGAAAAATGAGGATAACATTTTTTTCAAAAATTCAAAAAACGATGGGCTATAACCCATGTTTTTTGAAATTTTGAATTTTCTTCAAATCCTCAAAAATGATGAAAAACGGCGTGCTATAGTATGCCGTACGGTAGGGGCTATAGCCCATGTTCAAAAATGATGAAAAATGAGGATAACATTTTTTTCAAAAATTCAAAAACAATGGGCTATAACCCATGTTTTTTGAAATTTTGAATTTTCTTCAAATCCTCAAAAATGATGAAAAACGGCGTGCTATAGTATGCCGTACGGTAGGGGCTATAGCCCATGTTCAAAAATGATGAAAAATGAGGATAACACTTTTTTTCAAAAATTCAAAAACAATGGGCTATAACCCATGTTTTTTGAAATTTTGAATTTTCTTCAAATCCTCAAAAATGATGAAAAACGGCGTGCTATAGTATGCCGTACGGTAGGGGCTATAGCCCATGTTCAAAAATGATGAAAAATGAGGATAACATTTTTTTCAAAAATTCAAAAAGCGATGGGCTATAACCCATGTTTTTTGAAATTTTGAATTTTCTTCAAATCCTCAAAAATGATGAAAAACGGCGTGCTATAGTATGCCGTACGGTAGGGGCTATAGCCCATGTTCAAAAATGATGAAAAATGAGAATAACATTTTTTTCAAAAATTCAAAAAACGATGGGCTATAACCCATGTTTTTTGAAATTTTGAATTTTCTTCAAATCCTCAAAAATGATGAAAAACGGCGTGCTATAGTATGCCGTACGGTAGGGGCTATAGCCCATGTTCAAAAATGATGAAAAATGAGGATAACATTTTTTTCAAAAATTCAAAAAACGATGGGCTATAACCCATGTTTTTTGAAATTTTGAATTTTCTTCAAATCCTCAAAAATGATGAAAAACGGCGTGCTATAGTATGCCGTACGGTAGGGGCTATAGCCCATGTTCAAAAATGATGAAAAATGAGGATACATTTTTTTTCAAAAATTCAAAAAACGATGGGCTATAACCCATGTTTTTTGAAATTTTGAATTTTCTTCAAATCCTCAAAAATGATGAAAAACGGCGTGCTATAGTATGCCGTACGGTAGGAGCTATAGCCCATGTTCAAAAATGATGAAAAATGAGGATAATTTTTTTTTCAAAAATTCAAAAAACGATGGGCTATAACCCATGTTTTTTGAAATTTTTAATTTTCTTCAAATCCTCAAAAATGATGAAAAACGGCGTGCTATAGTATGCCGTACGGTAGGGGCTATAGCCCATGTTCAAAAATGATGAAAAATGAGGATAACATTTTTTTCAAAAATTCAAAAAACGATGGGCTATAACCCATGTTTTTTTAAATTTTGAATTTTCTTCAAATCCTCAAAAATGAAGAAAAACGGCGTGATATAGTATGCCGTACGGTAGGAGCTATAGCCCATGTTCAAAAATGATGAAAAATGAGGATAATTTTTTTTTCAAAAATTCAAAAAACGATGGGCTATAACCCATGTTTTTTGAAATTTTGAATTTTCTTCAAATCCTCAAAAATGATGAAAAACGGCGTGCTATAGTATGCCGTACGGTAGGGGCTATAGCCCATGTTCAAAAATGATGAAAAATGAGGATAACATTTTTTTCAAAAATTCAAAAAACGATGGGCTATAACCCATGTTTTTTGAAATTTTGAATTTTCTTCAAATCCTCAAAAATGATGAAAAACGGCGTGCTATAGTATGCCGTACGGTAGGGGCTATAGCCCATGTTCAAAAATGATGAAAAATGAGGATAACATTTTTTTCAAAAATTCAAAAACAATGGGCTATAACCCATGTTTTTTGAAATTTTGAATTTTCTTCAAATCCTCAAAAATGATGAAAAACGGCGTGCTATAGTATGCCGTACGGTAGGGGCTATAGCCCATGTTCAAAAATGATGAAAAATGAGGATAACATTTTTTTCAAAAATTCAAAAAACGATGGGCTATAACCCATGTTTTTTGAAATTTTGAATTTTCTTCAAATCCTCAAAAATGATGAAAAACGGCGTGCTATAGTATGCCGTACGGTAGGAGCTATAGCCCATGTTCAAAAATGATGAAAAATGAGGATAACATATTTTTCAAAAATTCAAAAAACGATGGGCTATAACCCATGTTTTTTGAAATTTTGAATTTTTTTGAAATCCTCAAAAATGATAAAAACGGCGTGCTATAGTATGCCGTACGGTAGGGGCTATAGCCCATGTTCAAAAATGATGAAAAATGAGGATAACATTTTTTTCAAAAATTCAAAAAACGATGGGCTATAACCCATGTTTTTTGAAATTTTGAATTTTCTTCAAATCCTCAAAAATGATGAAAAACGGCGTGCTATAGTATGCCGTACGGTAGGGGCTATAGCCCATGTTCAAAAATGATGAAAAATGAGGATAATTTTTTTTTCAAAAATTCAAAAAACGATGGGCTATAACCCATGTTTTTTGAAATTTTGAATTTTCTTCAAATCCTCAAAAATGATAAAAACGGCGTGCTATAGTATGCCGTACGGTAGGGGCTATAGCCCATGTTCAAAAATGATGAAAAATGAGGATAACATTTTTTTCAAAAATTCAAAAAACGATGGGCTATAACCCATGTTTTTTGAAATTTTGAATTTTCTTCAAATCCTCAAAAATGATGAAAAACGGCGTGCTATAGTATGCCGTACGGTAGGGGCTATAGCCCATGTTCAAAAATGATGAAAAATGAGGATAACATTTTTTTCAAAAATTCAAAAACAATGGGCTATAACCCATGTTTTTTGAAATTTTGAATTTTCTTCAAATCCTCAAAAATGATGAAAAACGGCGTGCTATAGTATGCCGTACGGTAGGGGCTATAGCCCATGTTCAAAAATGATGAAAAATGAGGATAACATTTTTTTCAAAAATTCAAAAAGCGATGGGCTATAACCCATGTTTTTTGAAATTTTGAATTTTCTTCAAATCCTCAAAAATGATGAAAAACGGCGTGCTATAGTATGCCGTACGGTAGGGGCTATAGCCCATGTTCAAAAATGATGAAAAATGAGAATAACATTTTTTTCAAAAATTCAAAAAACGATGGGCTATAACCCATGTTTTTTGAAATTTTGAATTTTCTTCAAATCCTCAAAAATGATGAAAACGGCGTGCTATAGTATGCCGTACGGTAGGGGCTATAGCCCATGTTCAAAAATGATGAAAAATGAGGATAACATTTTTTTCAAAAATTCAAAAAACGATGGGCTATAACCCATGTTTTTTGAAATTTTGAATTTTCTTCAAATCCTCAAAAATGATGAAAAACGGCGTGCTATAGTATGCCGTACGGTAGGGGCTTTAGCCCATGTTCAAAAATGATGAAAAATGAGGATAACATTTTTTTCAAAAATTCAAAAACAATGGGCTATAACCCATGTTTTTTGAAATTTTGAATTTTCTTCAAATCCTCAAAAATGATGAAAAACGGCGTGCTATAGTATGCCCTACGGTAGGGGCTATAGCCCATGTTCAAAAATGATGAAAAATGAGGATAATTTTTTTTTCAAAAATTCAAAAAACGATGGGCTATAACCCATGTTTTTTGAAATTTTGAATTTTCTTCAAATCCTCAAAAATGATGAAAAACGGCGTGCTATAGTATGCCGTACGGTAGGGGCTATAGCCCATGTTCAAAAATGATGAAAAATGAGGATAACATTTTTTTCAAAAATTCAAAAAACGATGGGCTATAACCCATGTTTTTTGAAATTTTGAATTTTCTTCAAATCCTCAAAAATGATGAAAAACGGCGTGCTATAGTATGCCGTACGGTAGGGGCTATAGCCCATGTTCAAAAATGATGAAAAATGAGGATAACATTTTTTTCAAAAATTCAAAAACAATGGGCTATAACCCATGTTTTTTGAAATTTTGAATTTTCTTCAAATCCTCAAAAATGATGAAAAACGGCGTGCTATAGTATGCCGTACGGTAGGGGCTATAGCCCATGTTCAAAAATGATGAAAAATGAGGATAACATTTTTTTCAAAAATTCAAAAACAATGGGCTATACCCATGTTTTTTGAAATTTTGAATTTTCTTCAAATCCTCAAAAATGATGAAAAACGGCGTGCTATAGTATGCCGTACGGTAGGGGCTATAGCCCATGTTCAAAAATGATGAAAAATGAGGATAACATTTTTTTCAAAAATTCAAAAAACGATGGGCTATAACCCATGTTTTTTGAAATTTTGAATTTTCTTCAAATCCTCAAAAATGATGAAAAACGGCGTGCTATAGTATGCCGTACGGTAGGGGCTATAGCCCATGTTCAAAAATGATGAAAAATGAGGATAACATTTTTTTCAAAAATTCAAAAACAATGGGCTATAACCCATGTTTTTTTAAATTTTGAATTTTCTTCAAATCCTCAAAAATGATGAAAAACGGCGTGCTATAGTATGCCGTACGGTAGGGGCTATAGCCCATGTTCAAAAATGATGAAAAATGAGGATAACATTTTTTTCAAAAATTCAAAAAGCGATGGGCTATAACCCATGTTTTTTGAAATTTTGAATTTTCTTCAAATCCTCAAAAATGATGAAAAACGGCGTGCTATAGTATGCCGTACGGTAGGGGCTATAGCCCATGTTCAAAAATGATGAAAATGAGAAATACATTTTTTTCAAAAATTCAAAAAACGATGGGCTATAACCCATGTTTTTTGAAATTTTTAATTTTCTTCAAATCCTCAAAAATGATGAAAAACGGCGTGCTATAGTATGCCGTACGGTAGGGGCTATAGCCCATGTTCAAAAATGATGAAAAATGAGGATAACATTTTTTTCAAAAATTCAAAAACAATGGGCTATAACCCATGTTTTTTTAAATTTTGAATTTTCTTCAAATCCTCAAAAATGATGAAAAACGGCGTGCTATAGTATGCCGTACGGTAGGGGCTATAGCCCATGTTCAAAAATGATGAAAAATGAGGATAACATTTTTTTCAAAAATTCAAAAAGCGATGGGCTATAACCCATGTTTTTTGAAATTTTGAATTTTCTTCAAATCCTCAAAAATGATGAAAAACGGCGTGCTATAGTATGCCGTACGGTAGGGGCTATAGCCCATGTTCAAAAATGATGAAAATGAGAAATACATTTTTTTCAAAAATTCAAAAAACGATGGGCTATAACCCATGTTTTTTGAAATTTTTAATTTTCTTCAAATCCTCAAAAATGATGAAAAACGGCGTGCTATAGTATGCCGTACGGTAGGAGCTATAGCCCATGTTAAAAAATGATGAAAAATGAGGATAATTTTTTTTCAAAAATTCAAAAAACGATGGGCTATAACCCATGTTTTTTGAAATTTTGAATTTTCTTCAAATCCTCAAAAATGATGAAAAACGGCGTGCTATAGTATGCCGTACGGTAGGGGCTATAGCCCATGTTCAAAAATGATGAAAAATGAGGATAACATTTTTTTCAAAAATTCAAAAAACGATGGGCTATAACCCATGTTTTTTGAAATTTTGAATTTTCTTCAAATCCTCAAAAATGATGAAAAACGGCGTGCTATAGTATGCCGTACGGTAGGGGCTATAGCCCATGTTCAAAAATGATGAAAAATGAGGATAACATTTTTTTCAAAAATTCAAAAAACGATGGGCTATAACCCATGTTTTTTTAAATTTTGAATTTTCTTCAAATCCTCAAAAATGATGAAAAACGGCGTGCTATAGTATGCCGTACGGTAGGCGCTATAGCCCATGTTCAAAAATGATGAAAAATGAGGATAACATTTTTTTCAAAAATTCAAAAAACGATGGGCTATAACCCATGTTTTTTGAAATTTTGAATTTTCTTCAAATCCTCAAAAATGATGAAAAACGGCGTGCTATAGTATGCCGTACGGTAGGGGCTATAGCCCATGTTCAAAAATGATGAAAAATGAGGATAACATTTTTTTCAAAAATTCAAAAAACGATGGGCTATAACCCATGTTTTTTGAAATTTTGAATTTTCTTCAAATCCTCAAAAATGATGAAAAACGGCGTGCTATAGTATGCCGTACGGTAGGAGCTATAGCCCATGTTCAAAAATGATGAAAAATGAGGATAATTTTTTTTCAAAAATTCAAAAAACGATGGGCTATAACCCATGTTTTTTGAAATTTTGAATTTTCTTCAAATCCTCAAAAATGATGAAAAACGGCGTGCTATAGTATGCCGTACGGTAGGGGCTATAGCCCATGTTCAAAAATGATGAAAAATGAGGATAACATTTTTTTCAAAAATTCAAAAAACGATGGGCTATAACCCATGTTTTTTGAAATTTTGAATTTTCTTCAAATCCTCAAAAATGATGAAAAACGGCGTGCTATAGTATGCCGTACGGTAGGGGCTATAGCCCATGTTCAAAAATGATGAAAAATGAGGATAACATTTTTTTCAAAAATTCAAAAAACGATGGGCTATAACCCATGTTTTTTTAAATTTTGAATTTTCTTCAAATCCTCAAAAATGATGAAAAACGGCGTGCTATAGTATGCCGTACGGTAGGCGCTATAGCCCATGTTCAAAAATGATGAAAAATGAGGATAACATTTTTTTCAAAAATTCAAAAAACGATGGGCTATAACCCATGTTTTTTGAAATTTTGAATTTTCTTCAAATCCTCAAAAATGATGAAAAACGGCGTGCTATAGTATGCCGTACGGTAGGGGCTATAGCCCATGTTCAAAAATGATGAAAAATGAGGATAACATTTTTTTCAAAAATTCAAAAAACGATGGGCTATAACCCATGTTTTTTGAAATTTTGAATTTTCTTCAAATCCTCAAAAATGATGAAAAACGGCGTGCTATAGTATGCCGTACGGTAGGGGCTATAGCCCATGTTCAAAAATGATGAAAAATGAGGATAACATTTTTTTCAAAAATTCAAAAAACGATGGGCTATAACCCATGTTTTTTGAAATTTTGAATTTTCTTCAAATCCTCAAAAATGATGAAAAACGGCGTGCTATAGTATGCCGTACGGTAGGGGCTATAGCCCATGTTCAAAAATGATGAAAAATGAGGATAACATTTTTTTCAAAAAATCAAAAAACGATGGGCTATAACCCATGTTTTTTGAAATTTTGAATTTTCTTCAAATCCTCAAAAATGATGAAAAACGGCGTGCTATAGTATGCCGTACGGTAGGGGCTATAGCCCATGTTCAAAAATGATGAAAAATGAGGATAACATTTTTTTCAAAAATTCAAAAAACGATGGGCTATAACCCATGTTTTTTGAAATTTTGAATTTTCTTCAAATCCTCAAAAATGATAAAAACGGCGTGCTATAGTATGCCGTACGGTAGGGGCTATAGCCCATGTTCAAAAATGATGAAAAATGAGGATAACATTTTTTTCAAAAATTCAAAAAACGATGGGCTATAACCCATGTTTTTTGAAATTTTGAATTTTCTTCAAATCCTCAAAAATGATGAAAAACGGCGTGCTATAGTATGCCGTACGGTAGGGGCTATAGCCCATGTTCAAAAATGATGAAAAATGAGGATAACATTTTTTTCAAAAATTCAAAAAACGATGGGCTATAACCCATGTTTTTTGAAATTTTGAATTTTCTTCAAATCCTCAAAAATGATGAAAAACGGCGTGCTATAGTATGCCGTACGGTAGGGGCTATAGCCCATGTTCAAAAATGATGAAAAATGAGGATAACATTTTTTTCAAAAATTCAAAAAACGATGGGCTATAACCCATGTTTTTTGAAATTTTGAATTTTCTTCAAATCCTCAAAAATGATGAAAAACGGCGTGCTATAGTATGCCGTACGGTAGGAGCTATAGCCCATGTTCAAAAATGATGAAAAATGAGGATAACATATTTTTCAAAAATTCAAAAACAATGGGCTATAACCCATGTTTTTTGAAATTTTGAATTTTCTTCAAATCCTCAAAAATGATGAAAAACGGCGTGCTATAGTATGCCGTACGGTAGGGGCTATAGCCCATGTTCAAAAATGATGAAAAATGAGGATAACATTTTTTTCAAAAATTCAAAAAACGATGGGCTATAACCCATGTTTTTTGAAATTTTGAATTTTCTTCAAATCCTCAAAAATGATGAAAAACGGCGTGCTATAGTATGCCGTACGGTAGGAGCTATGCCCATGTTCAAAAATGATGAAAAATGAGGATAACATATTTTTCAAAAATTCAAAAAACGATGGGCTATAACCCATGTTTTTTGAAATTTTGAATTTTTTTCAAATCCTCAAAAATGATAAAAACGGCGTGCTATAGTATGCCGTACGGTAGGGGCTATAGCCCATGTTCAAAAATGATGAAAAATGAGGATAACATTTTTTTCAAAAATTCAAAAAACGATGGGCTATAACCCATGTTTTTTGAAATTTTGAATTTTCTTCAAATCCTCAAAAATGATGAAAAACGGCGTGCTATAGTATGCCGTACGGTAGGGGCTATAGCCCATGTTCAAAAATGATGAAAAATGAGGATAACACTTTTTTTCAAAAATTCAAAAACAATGGGCTATAACCCATGTTTTTTGAAATTTTGAATTTTCTTCAAATCCTCAAAAATGATGAAAAACGGCGTGCTATAGTATGCCGTACGGTAGGGGCTATAGCCCATGTTCAAAAATGATGAAAAATGAGGATAACATTTTTTTCAAAAATTCAAAAAGCGATGGGCTATAACCCATGTTTTTTGAAATTTTGAATTTTCTTCAAATCCTCAAAAATGATGAAAAACGGCGTGCTATAGTATGCCGTACGGTAGGGGCTATAGCCCATGTTCAAAAATGATGAAAAATGAGAATAACATTTTTTTCAAAAATTCAAAAAACGATGGGCTATAACCCATGTTTTTTGAAATTTTGAATTTTCTTCAAATCCTCAAAAATGATGAAAAACGGCGTGCTATAGTATGCCGTACGGTAGGGGCTATAGCCCATGTTCAAAAATGATGAAAAATGAGGATAACATTTTTTTCAAAAATTCAAAAAACGATGGGCTATAACCCATGTTTTTTGAAATTTTGAATTTTCTTCAAATCCTCAAAAATGATGAAAAACGGCGTGCTATAGTATGCCGTACGGTAGGGGCTATAGCCCATGTTCAAAAATGATGAAAAATGAGGATACATTTTTTTTCAAAAATTCAAAAAACGATGGGCTATAACCCATGTTTTTTGAAATTTTGAATTTTCTTCAAATCCTCAAAAATGATGAAAAACGGCGTGCTATAGTATGCCGTACGGTAGGAGCTATAGCCCATGTTCAAAAATGATGAAAAATGAGGATAATTTTTTTTTCAAAAATTCAAAAAACGATGGGCTATAACCCATGTTTTTTGAAATTTTTAATTTTCTTCAAATCCTCAAAAATGATGAAAAACGGCGTGCTATAGTATGCCGTACGGTAGGGGCTATAGCCCATGTTCAAAAATGATGAAAAATGAGGATAATTTTTTTTTCAAAAATTCAAAAAACGATGGGCTATAACCCATGTTTTTTGAAATTTTGAATTTTCTTCAAATCCTCAAAAATGATGAAAAACGGCGTGCTATAGTATGCCGTACGGTAGGGGCTATAGCCCATGTTCAAAAATGATGAAAAATGAGGATAACATTTTTTTCAAAAATTCAAAAAACGATGGGCTATAACCCATGTTTTTTTATATTTTGAATTTTCTTCAAATCCTCAAAAATGAAGAAAAACGGCGTGCTATAGTATGCCGTACGGTAGGAGCTATAGCCCATGTTCAAAAATGATGAAAAATGAGGATAATTTTTTTTTCAAAAATTCAAAAAACGATGGGCTATAACCCATGTTTTTTGAAATTTGAATTTTCTTCAAATCCTCAAAAATGATGAAAAACGGCGTGCTATAGTATGCCGTACGGTAGGGGCTATAGCCCATGTTCAAAAATGATGAAAAATGAGGATAACATTTTTTTCAAAAATTCAAAAAACGATGGGCTATAACCCATGTTTTTTGAAATTTTGAATTTTCTTCAAATCCTCAAAAATGATGAAAAACGGCGTGCTATAGTATGCCGTACGGTAGGGGCTATAGCCCATGTTCAAAAATGATGAAAAATGAGGATAACATTTTTTTCAAAAATTCAAAAACAATGGGCTATAACCCATGTTTTTTGAAATTTTGAATTTTCTTCAAATCCTCAAAAATGATGAAAAACGGCGTGCTATAGTATGCCGTACGGTAGGGGCTATAGCCCATGTTCAAAAATGATGAAAAATGAGGATAACATTTTTTTCAAAAATTCAAAAAACGATGGGCTATAACCCATGTTTTTTGAAATTTTGAATTTTCTTCAAATCCTCAAAAATGATGAAAAACGGCGTGCTATAGTATGCCGTACGGTAGGAGCTATAGCCCATGTTCAAAAATGATGAAAAATGAGGATAACATATTTTTCAAAAATTCAAAAAACGATGGGCTATAACCCATGTTTTTTGAAATTTTGAATTTTTTTGAAATCCTCAAAAATGATAAAAACGGCGTGCTATAGTATGCCGTACGGTAGGGGCTATAGCCCATGTTCAAAAATGATGAAAAATGAGGATAACATTTTTTTCAAAAATTCAAAAAACGATGGGCTATAACCCATGTTTTTAGAAATTTTGAATTTTCTTCAAATCCTCAAAAATGATGAAAAACGGCGTGCTATAGTATGCCGTACGGTAGGGGCTATAGCCCATGTTCAAAAATGATGAAAAATGAGGATAATTTTTTTTTCAAAAATTCAAAAAACGATGGGCTATAACCCATGTTTTTTGAAATTTTGAATTTTCTTCAAATCCTCAAAAATGATAAAAACGGCGTGCTATAGTATGCCGTACGGTAGGGGCTATAGCCCATGTTCAAAAATGATGAAAAATGAGGATAACATTTTTTTCAAAAATTCAAAAAACGATGGGCTATAACCCATGTTTTTTGAAATTTTGAATTTTCTTCAAATCCTCAAAAATGATGAAAAACGGCGTGCTATAGTATGCCGTACGGTAGGGGCTATAGCCCATGTTCAAAAATGATGAAAAATGAGGATACATTTTTTTTCAAAAATTCAAAAAACGATGGGCTATAACCCATGTTTTTTGAAATTTTGAATTTTCTTCAAATCCTCAAAAATGATGAAAAACGGCGTGCTATAGTATGCCGTACGGTAGGAGCTATAGCCCATGTTCAAAAATGATGAAAAATGAGGATAATTTTTTTTTCAAAAATTCAAAAAACGATGGGCTATAACCCATGTTTTTTGAAATTTTTAATTTTCTTCAAATCCTCAAAAATGATGAAAAACGGCGTGCTATAGTATGCCGTACGGTAGGGGCTATAGCCCATGTTCAAAAATGATGAAAAATGAGGATAATTTTTTTTTCAAAAATTCAAAAAACGATGGGCTATAACCCATGTTTTTTGAAATTTTGAATTTTCTTCAAATCCTCAAAAATGATGAAAAACGGCGTGCTATAGTATGCCGTACGGTAGGGGCTATAGCCCATGTTCAAAAATGATGAAAAATGAGGATAACATTTTTTTCAAAAATTCAAAAAACGATGGGCTATAACCCATGTTTTTTTATATTTTGAATTTTCTTCAAATCCTCAAAAATGAAGAAAAACGGCGTGCTATAGTATGCCGTACGGTAGGAGCTATAGCCCATGTTCAAAAATGATGAAAAATGAGGATAATTTTTTTTTCAAAAATTCAAAAAACGATGGGCTATAACCCATGTTTTTTGAAATTTTGAATTTTCTTCAAATCCTCAAAAATGATGAAAAACGGCGTGCTATAGTATGCCGTACGGTAGGGGCTATAGCCCATGTTCAAAAATGATGAAAAATGAGGATAACATTTTTTTCAAAAATTCAAAAAACGATGGGCTATAACCCATGTTTTTTGAAATTTTGAATTTTCTTCAAATCCTCAAAAATGATGAAAAACGGCGTGCTATAGTATGCCGTACGGTAGGGGCTATAGCCCATGTTCAAAAATGATGAAAAATGAGGATAACATTTTTTTCAAAAATTCAAAAACAATGGGCTATAACCCATGTTTTTTGAAATTTTGAATTTTCTTCAAATCCTCAAAAATGATGAAAAACGGCGTGCTATAGTATGCCGTACGGTAGGGGCTATAGCCCATGTTCAAAAATGATGAAAAATGAGGATAACATTTTTTTCAAAAATTCAAAAAACGATGGGCTATAACCCATGTTTTTTGAAATTTTGAATTTTCTTCAAATCCTCAAAAATGATGAAAAACGGCGTGCTATAGTATGCCGTACGGTAGGAGCTATAGCCCATGTTCAAAAATGATGAAAAATGAGGATAACATATTTTTCAAAAATTCAAAAAACGATGGGCTATAACCCATGTTTTTTGAAATTTTGAATTTTTTTGAAATCCTCAAAAATGATAAAAACGGCGTGCTATAGTATGCCGTACGGTAGGGGCTATAGCCCATGTTCAAAAATGATGAAAAATGAGGATAACATTTTTTTCAAAAATTCAAAAAACGATGGGCTATAACCCATGTTTTTAGAAATTTTGAATTTTCTTCAAATCCTCAAAAATGATGAAAAACGGCGTGCTATAGTATGCCGTACGGTAGGGGCTATAGCCCATGTTCAAAAATGATGAAAAATGAGGATAATTTTTTTTTCAAAAATTCAAAAAACGATGGGCTATAACCCATGTTTTTTGAAATTTTGAATTTTCTTCAAATCCTCAAAAATGATAAAAACGGCGTGCTATAGTATGCCGTACGGTAGGGGCTATAGCCCATGTTCAAAAATGATGAAAAATGAGGATAACATTTTTTTCAAAAATTCAAAAAACGATGGGCTATAACCCATGTTTTTTGAAATTTTGAATTTTCTTCAAATCCTCAAAAATGATGAAAAACGGCGTGCTATAGTATGCCGTACGGTAGGGGCTATAGCCCATGTTCAAAAATGATGAAAAATGAGGATAACATTTTTTTCAAAAATTCAAAAACAATGGGCTATAACCCATGTTTTTTGAAATTTTGAATTTTCTTCAAATCCTCAAAAATGATGAAAAACGGCGTGCTATAGTATGCCGTACGGTAGGAGCTATGCCCATGTTCAAAAATGATGAAAAATGAGGATAACATTTTTTTCAAAAATTCAAAAAGCGATGGGCTATAACCCATGTTTTTTGAAATTTTGAATTTTCTTCAAATCCTCAAAAATGATGAAAAACGGCGTGCTATAGTATGCCGTACGGTAGGGGCTATAGCCCATGTTCAAAAATGATGAAAAATGAGAATAACATTTTTTTCAAAAATTCAAAAAACGATGGGCTATAACCCATGTTTTTTGAAATTTTGAATTTTCTTCAAATCCTCAAAAATGATGAAAAACGGCGTGCTATAGTATGCCGTACGGTAGGAGCTATAGCCCATGTTCAAAAATGATGAAAAATTAGGATAATTTTTTTTTCAAAAATTCAAAAAACGATGGGCTATAACCCATGTTTTTTGAAATTTTGAATTTTCTTCAAATCCTCAAAAATGATGAAAAACGGCGTGCTATAGTATGCCGTACGGTAGGGGCTATAGCCCATGTTCAAAAATGATGAAAAATGAGGATAACATTTTTTTCAAAAATTCAAAAAACGATGGGCTATAACCCATGTTTTTTGAAATTTTGAATTTTCTTCAAATCCTCAAAAATGATGAAAAACGGCGTGCTATAGTATGCCGTACGGTAGGGGCTATAGCCCATGTTCAAAAATGATGAAAAATGAGGATAACATTTTTTTCAAAAATTCAAAAAACGATGGGCTATAACCCATGTTTTTTGAAATTTTGAATTTTCTTCAAATCCTCAAAAATGATGAAAAACGGCGTGCTATAGTATGCCGTACGGTAGGAGCTATAGCCCATGTTCAAAAATGATGAAAAATGAGGATAACATATTTTTCAAAAATTCAAAAACAATGGGCTATAACCCATGTTTTTTGAAATTTTGAATTTTCTTCAAATCCTCAAAAATGATGAAAAACGGCGTGCTATAGTATGCCGTACGGTAGGGGCTATAGCCCATGTTCAAAAATGATGAAAAATGAGGATAACATTTTTTTCAAAAATTCAAAAAACGATGGGCTATAACCCATGTTTTTTGAAATTTTGAATTTTCTTCAAATCCTCAAAAATGATGAAAAACGGCGTGCTATAGTATGCCGTACGGTAGGAGCTATGCCCATGTTCAAAAATGATGAAAAATGAGGATAACATATTTTTCAAAAATTCAAAAAACGATGGGCTATAACCCATGTTTTTTGAAATTTTGAATTTTTTTCAAATCCTCAAAAATGATAAAAACGGCGTGCTATAGTATGCCGTACGGTAGGGGCTATAGCCCATGTTCAAAAATGATGAAAAATGAGGATAACATTTTTTTCAAAAATTCAAAAAACGATGGGCTATAACCCATGTTTTTTGAAATTTTGAATTTTCTTCAAATCCTCAAAAATGATGAAAAACGGCGTGCTATAGTATGCCGTACGGTAGGGGCTATAGCCCATGTTCAAAAATGATGAAAAATGAGGATAACATTTTTTTCAAAAATTCAAAAACAATGGGCTATAACCCATGTTTTTTGAAATTTTGAATTTTCTTCAAATCCTCAAAAATGATGAAAAACGGCGTGCTATAGTATGCCGTACGGTAGGGGCTATAGCCCATGTTCAAAAATGATGAAAAATGAGGATAACACTTTTTTTCAAAAATTCAAAAACAATGGGCTATAACCCATGTTTTTTGAAATTTTGAATTTTCTTCAAATCCTCAAAAATGATGAAAAACGGCGTGCTATAGTATGCCGTACGGTAGGGGCTATAGCCCATGTTCAAAAATGATGAAAAATGAGGATAACATTTTTTTCAAAAATTCAAAAAGCGATGGGCTATAACCCATGTTTTTTGAAATTTTGAATTTTCTTCAAATCCTCAAAAATGATGAAAAACGGCGTGCTATAGTATGCCGTACGGTAGGGGCTATAGCCCATGTTCAAAAATGATGAAAAATGAGAATAACATTTTTTTCAAAAATTCAAAAAACGATGGGCTATAACCCATGTTTTTTGAAATTTTGAATTTTCTTCAAATCCTCAAAAATGATGAAAAACGGCGTGCTATAGTATGCCGTACGGTAGGGGCTATAGCCCATGTTCAAAAATGATGAAAAATGAGGATAACATTTTTTTCAAAAATTCAAAAAACGATGGGCTATAACCCATGTTTTTTGAAATTTTGAATTTTCTTCAAATCCTCAAAAATGATGAAAAACGGCGTGCTATAGTATGCCGTACGGTAGGGGCTATAGCCCATGTTCAAAAATGATGAAAAATGAGGATACATTTTTTTTCAAAAATTCAAAAAACGATGGGCTATAACCCATGTTTTTTGAAATTTTGAATTTTCTTCAAATCCTCAAAAATGATGAAAAACGGCGTGCTATAGTATGCCGTACGGTAGGGGCTATAGCCCATGTTCAAAAATGATGAAAAATGAGGATAACATTTTTTTCAAAAATTCAAAAAACGATGGGCTATAACCCATGTTTTTTGAAATTTTTAATTTTCTTCAAATCCTCAAAAATGATGAAAAACGGCGTGCTATAGTATGCCGTACGGTAGGGGCTATAGCCCATGTTCAAAAATGATGAAAAATGAGGATAACATTTTTTTCAAAAATTCAAAAACAATGGGCTATAACCCATGTTTTTTGAAATTTTGAATTTTCTTCAAATCCTCAAAAATGATGAAAAACGGCGTGCTATAGTATGCCGTACGGTAGGGGCTATAGCCCATGTTCAAAAATGATGAAAAATGAGGATAACATTTTTTTCAAAAATTCAAAAAACGATGGGCTATAACCCATGTTTTTTGAAATTTTGAATTTTCTTCAAATCCTCAAAAATGATGAAAAACGGCGTGCTATAGTATGCCGTACGGTAGGAGCTATAGCCCATGTTCAAAAATGATGAAAAATGAGGATAACATATTTTTCAAAAATTCAAAAAACGATGGGCTATAACCCATGTTTTTTGAAATTTTGAATTTTTTTGAAATCCTCAAAAATGATAAAAACGGCGTGCTATAGTATGCCGTACGGTAGGGGCTATAGCCCATGTTCAAAAATGATGAAAAATGAGGATAACATTTTTTTCAAAAATTCAAAAAACGATGGGCTATAACCCATGTTTTTTGAAATTTTGAATTTTCTTCAAATCCTCAAAAATGATGAAAAACGGCGTGCTATAGTATGCCGTACGGTAGGGGCTATAGCCCATGTTCAAAAATGATGAAAAATGAGGATAATTTTTTTTTCAAAAATTCAAAAAACGATGGGCTATAACCCATGTTTTTTGAAATTTTGAATTTTCTTCAAATCCTCAAAAATGATAAAAACGGCGTGCTATAGTATGCCGTACGGTAGGGGCTATAGCCCATGTTCAAAAATGATGAAAAATGAGGATAACATTTTTTTCAAAAATTCAAAAAACGATGGGCTATAACCCATGTTTTTTGAAATTTTGAATTTTCTTCAAATCCTCAAAAATGATGAAAAACGGCGTGCTATAGTATGCCGTACGGTAGGGGCTATAGCCCATGTTCAAAAATGATGAAAAATGAGGATAACATTTTTTTCAAAAATTCAAAAACAATGGGCTATAACCCATGTTTTTTGAAATTTTGAATTTTCTTCAAATCCTCAAAAATGATGAAAAACGGCGTGCTATAGTATGCCGTACGGTAGGGGCTATAGCCCATGTTCAAAAATGATGAAAAATGAGGATAACATTTTTTTCAAAAATTCAAAAAACGATGGGCTATAACCCATGTTTTTTGAAATTTTGAATTTTCTTCAAATCCTCAAAAATGATGAAAAACGGCGTGCTATAGTATGCCGTACGGTAGGGGCTATAGCCCATGTTCAAAAATGATGAAAAATGAGGATACATTTTTTTTCAAAAATTCAAAAAACGATGGGCTATAACCCATGTTTTTTGAAATTTTGAATTTTCTTCAAATCCTCAAAAATGATGAAAAACGGCGTGCTATAGTATGCCGTACGGTAGGGGCTATAGCCCATGTTCAAAAATGATGAAAAATGAGGATAACATTTTTTTCAAAAATTCAAAAAACGATGGGCTATAACCCATGTTTTTTGAAATTTTTAATTTTCTTCAAATCCTCAAAAATGATGAAAAACGGCGTGCTATAGTATGCCGTACGGTAGGGGCTATAGCCCATGTTCAAAAATGATGAAAAATGAGGATAACATTTTTTTCAAAAATTCAAAAACAATGGGCTATAACCCATGTTTTTTGAAATTTTGAATTTTCTTCAAATCCTCAAAAATGATGAAAAACGGCGTGCTATAGTATGCCGTACGGTAGGGGCTATAGCCCATGTTCAAAAATGATGAAAAATGAGGATAACATTTTTTTCAAAAATTCAAAAAACGATGGGCTATAACCCATGTTTTTTGAAATTTTGAATTTTCTTCAAATCCTCAAAAATGATGAAAAACGGCGTGCTATAGTATGCCGTACGGTAGGAGCTATAGCCCATGTTCAAAAATGATGAAAAATGAGGATAACATATTTTTCAAAAATTCAAAAAACGATGGGCTATAACCCATGTTTTTTGAAATTTTGAATTTTTTTGAAATCCTCAAAAATGATAAAAACGGCGTGCTATAGTATGCCGTACGGTAGGGGCTATAGCCCATGTTCAAAAATGATGAAAAATGAGGATAACATTTTTTTCAAAAATTCAAAAAACGATGGGCTATAACCCATGTTTTTTGAAATTTTGAATTTTCTTCAAATCCTCAAAAATGATGAAAAACGGCGTGCTATAGTATGCCGTACGGTAGGGGCTATAGCCCATGTTCAAAAATGATGAAAAATGAGGATAATTTTTTTTTCAAAAATTCAAAAAACGATGGGCTATAACCCATGTTTTTTGAAATTTTGAATTTTCTTCAAATCCTCAAAAATGATAAAAACGGCGTGCTATAGTATGCCGTACGGTAGGGGCTATAGCCCATGTTCAAAAATGATGAAAAATGAGGATAACATTTTTTTCAAAAATTCAAAAAACGATGGGCTATAACCCATGTTTTTTGAAATTTTGAATTTTCTTCAAATCCTCAAAAATGATGAAAAACGGCGTGCTATAGTATGCCGTACGGTAGGGGCTATAGCCCATGTTCAAAAATGATGAAAAATGAGGATAACATTTTTTTCAAAAATTCAAAAACAATGGGCTATAACCCATGTTTTTTGAAATTTTGAATTTTCTTCAAATCCTCAAAAATGATGAAAAACGGCGTGCTATAGTATGCCGTACGGTAGGGGCTATAGCCC
Organism: Protomyctophum bolini; assembly: GCF_963924005.1. NCBI lineage: Eukaryota > Metazoa > Chordata > Actinopteri > Myctophiformes > Myctophidae > Protomyctophum > Protomyctophum bolini. The sequence continues at coordinate 50,560 of NW_027666163.1, forward strand.
ATGTTCAAAAATGATGAAAAATGAGGATAACATTTTTTTCAAAAATTCAAAAAGCGATGGGCTATAACCCATGTTTTTTGAAATTTTGAATTTTCTTCAAATCCTCAAAAATGATGAAAAACGGCGTGCTATAGTATGCCGTACGGTAGGGGCTATAGCCCATGTTCAAAAATGATGAAAAATGAGAATAACATTTTTTTCAAAAATTCAAAAAACGATGGGCTATAACCCATGTTTTTTGAAATTTTGAATTTTCTTCAAATCCTCAAAAATGATGAAAACGGCGTGCTATAGTATGCCGTACGGTAGGGGCTATAGCCCATGTTCAAAAATGATGAAAAATGAGGATAACATTTTTTTCAAAAATTCAAAAAACGATGGGCTATAACCCATGTTTTTTGAAATTTTGAATTTTCTTCAAATCCTCAAAAATGATGAAAAACGGCGTGCTATAGTATGCCGTACGGTAGGGGCTTTAGCCCATGTTCAAAAATGATGAAAAATGAGGATAACATTTTTTTCAAAAATTCAAAAACAATGGGCTATAACCCATGTTTTTTGAAATTTTGAATTTTCTTCAAATCCTCAAAAATGATGAAAAACGGCGTGCTATAGTATGCCCTACGGTAGGGGCTATAGCCCATGTTCAAAAATGATGAAAAATGAGGATAATTTTTTTTTCAAAAATTCAAAAAACGATGGGCTATAACCCATGTTTTTTGAAATTTTGAATTTTCTTCAAATCCTCAAAAATGATGAAAAACGGCGTGCTATAGTATGCCGTACGGTAGGGGCTATAGCCCATGTTCAAAAATGATGAAAAATGAGGATAACATTTTTTTCAAAAATTCAAAAAACGATGGGCTATAACCCATGTTTTTTGAAATTTTGAATTTTCTTCAAATCCTCAAAAATGATGAAAAACGGCGTGCTATAGTATGCCGTACGGTAGGGGCTATAGCCCATGTTCAAAAATGATGAAAAATGAGGATAACATTTTTTTCAAAAATTCAAAAACAATGGGCTATAACCCATGTTTTTTGAAATTTTGAATTTTCTTCAAATCCTCAAAAATGATGAAAAACGGCGTGCTATAGTATGCCGTACGGTAGGGGCTATAGCCCATGTTCAAAAATGATGAAAAATGAGGATAACATTTTTTTCAAAAATTCAAAAACAATGGGCTATACCCATGTTTTTTGAAATTTTGAATTTTCTTCAAATCCTCAAAAATGATGAAAAACGGCGTGCTATAGTATGCCGTACGGTAGGGGCTATAGCCCATGTTCAAAAATGATGAAAAATGAGGATAACATTTTTTTCAAAAATTCAAAAAACGATGGGCTATAACCCATGTTTTTTGAAATTTTGAATTTTCTTCAAATCCTCAAAAATGATGAAAAACGGCGTGCTATAGTATGCCGTACGGTAGGGGCTATAGCCCATGTTCAAAAATGATGAAAAATGAGGATAACATTTTTTTCAAAAATTCAAAAACAATGGGCTATAACCCATGTTTTTTTAAATTTTGAATTTTCTTCAAATCCTCAAAAATGATGAAAAACGGCGTGCTATAGTATGCCGTATGGTAGGGGCTATAGCCCATGTTCAAAAATGATGAAAAATGAGGATAACATTTTTTTCAAAAATTCAAAAAGCGATGGGCTATAACCCATGTTTTTTGAAATTTTGAATTTTCTTCAAATCCTCAAAAATGATGAAAAACGGCGTGCTATAGTATGCCGTACGGTAGGGGCTATAGCCCATGTTCAAAAATGATGAAAATGAGAAATACATTTTTTTCAAAAATTCAAAAAACGATGGGCTATAACCCATGTTTTTTGAAATTTTGAATTTTCTTCAAATCCTCAAAAATGATGAAAAACGGCGTGCTATAGTATGCCGTACGGTAGGGGCTATAGCCCATGTTCAAAAATGATGAAAAATGAGGATAACATTTTTTTCAAAAATTCAAAAACAATGGGCTATAACCCATGTTTTTTGAAATTTTGAATTTTCTTCAAATCCTCAAAAATGATGAAAAACGGCGTGCTATAGTATGCCGTACGGTAGGGGCTATAGCCCATGTTCAAAAATGATGAAAAATGAGGATAACACTTTTTTTCAAAAATTCAAAAACAATGGGCTATAACCCATGTTTTTTGAAATTTTGAATTTTCTTCAAATCCTCAAAAATGATGAAAAACGGCGTGCTATAGTATGCCGTACGGTAGGGGCTATAGCCCATGTTCAAAAATGATGAAAAATGAGGATAACATTTTTTTCAAAAATTCAAAAAGCGATGGGCTATAACCCATGTTTTTTGAAATTTTGAATTTTCTTCAAATCCTCAAAAATGATGAAAAACGGCGTGCTATAGTATGCCGTACGGTAGGGGCTATAGCCCATGTTCAAAAATGATGAAAAATGAGAATAACATTTTTTTCAAAAATTCAAAAAACGATGGGCTATAACCCATGTTTTTTGAAATTTTGAATTTTCTTCAAATCCTCAAAAATGATGAAAAACGGCGTGCTATAGTATGCCGTACGGTAGGGGCTATAGCCCATGTTCAAAAATGATGAAAAATGAGGATAACATTTTTTTCAAAAATTCAAAAAACGATGGGCTATAACCCATGTTTTTTGAAATTTTGAATTTTCTTCAAATCCTCAAAAATGATGAAAAACGGCGTGCTATAGTATGCCGTACGGTAGGGGCTATAGCCCATGTTCAAAAATGATGAAAAATGAGGATACATTTTTTTTCAAAAATTCAAAAAACGATGGGCTATAACCCATGTTTTTTGAAATTTTGAATTTTCTTCAAATCCTCAAAAATGATGAAAAACGGCGTGCTATAGTATGCCGTACGGTAGGGGCTATAGCCCATGTTCAAAAATGATGAAAAATGAGGATAACATTTTTTTCAAAAATTCAAAAAACGATGGGCTATAACCCATGTTTTTTGAAATTTTTAATTTTCTTCAAATCCTCAAAAATGATGAAAAACGGCGTGCTATAGTATGCCGTACGGTAGGGGCTATAGCCCATGTTCAAAAATGATGAAAAATGAGGATAACATTTTTTTCAAAAATTCAAAAACAATGGGCTATAACCCATGTTTTTTGAAATTTTGAATTTTCTTCAAATCCTCAAAAATGATGAAAAACGGCGTGCTATAGTATGCCGTACGGTAGGGGCTATAGCCCATGTTCAAAAATGATGAAAAATGAGGATAACATTTTTTTCAAAAATTCAAAAAACGATGGGCTATAACCCATGTTTTTTGAAATTTTGAATTTTCTTCAAATCCTCAAAAATGATGAAAAACGGCGTGCTATAGTATGCCGTACGGTAGGAGCTATAGCCCATGTTCAAAAATGATGAAAAATGAGGATAACATATTTTTCAAAAATTCAAAAAACGATGGGCTATAACCCATGTTTTTTGAAATTTTGAATTTTTTGAAATCCTCAAAAATGATAAAAACGGCGTGCTATAGTATGCCGTACGGTAGGGGCTATAGCCCATGTTCAAAAATGATGAAAAATGAGGATAACATTTTTTTCAAAAATTCAAAAAACGATGGGCTATAACCCATGTTTTTTGAAATTTTGAATTTTCTTCAAATCCTCAAAAATGATGAAAAACGGCGTGCTATAGTATGCCGTACGGTAGGGGCTATAGCCCATGTTCAAAAATGATGAAAAATGAGGATAATTTTTTTTTCAAAAATTCAAAAAACGATGGGCTATAACCCATGTTTTTTGAAATTTTGAATTTTCTTCAAATCCTCAAAAATGATAAAAACGGCGTGCTATAGTATGCCGTACGGTAGGGGCTATAGCCCATGTTCAAAAATGATGAAAAATGAGGATAACATTTTTTTCAAAAATTCAAAAAACGATGGGCTATAACCCATGTTTTTTGAAATTTTGAATTTTCTTCAAATCCTCAAAAATGATGAAAAACGGCGTGCTATAGTATGCCGTACGGTAGGGGCTATAGCCCATGTTCAAAAATGATGAAAAATGAGGATAACATTTTTTTCAAAAATCAAAAACAATGGGCTATAACCCATGTTTTTTGAAATTTTGAATTTTCTTCAAATCCTCAAAAATGATGAAAAACGGCGTGCTATAGTATGCCGTACGGTAGGGGCTATAGCCCATGTTCAAAAATGATGAAAAATGAGGATAACATTTTTTTCAAAAATTCAAAAAGCGATGGGCTATAACCCATGTTTTTGAAATTTTGAATTTTCTTCAAATCCTCAAAAATGATGAAAAACGGCGTGCTATAGTATGCCGTACGGTAGGGGCTATAGCCCATGTTCAAAAATGATGAAAAATGAGAATAACATTTTTTTCAAAAATTCAAAAAACGATGGGCTATAACCCATGTTTTTTGAAATTTTGAATTTTCTTCAAATCCTCAAAAATGATGAAAACGGCGTGCTATAGTATGCCGTACGGTAGGGGCTATAGCCCATGTTCAAAAATGATGAAAAATGAGGATAACATTTTTTTCAAAAATTCAAAAAACGATGGGCTATAACCCATGTTTTTTGAAATTTTGAATTTTCTTCAAATCCTCAAAAATGATGAAAAACGGCGTGCTATAGTATGCCGTACGGTAGGGGCTTTAGCCCATGTTCAAAAATGATGAAAAATGAGGATAACATTTTTTCAAAAATTCAAAACAATGGGCTATAACCCATGTTTTTTGAAATTTTGAATTTTCTTCAAATCCTCAAAAATGATGAAAAACGGCGTGCTATAGTATGCCCTACGGTAGGGGCTATAGCCCATGTTCAAAAATGATGAAAAATGAGGATAATTTTTTTTCAAAAATTCAAAAAACGATGGGCTATAACCCATGTTTTTTGAAATTTTGAATTTTCTTCAAATCCTCAAAAATGATGAAAAACGGCGTGCTATAGTATGCCGTACGGTAGGGGCTATAGCCCATGTTCAAAAATGATGAAAAATGAGGATAACATTTTTTTCAAAAATTCAAAAAACGATGGGCTATAACCCATGTTTTTTGAAATTTTGAATTTTCTTCAAATCCTCAAAAATGATGAAAAACGGCGTGCTATAGTATGCCGTACGGTAGGGGCTATAGCCCATGTTCAAAAATGATGAAAAATGAGGATAACATTTTTTTCAAAAATTCAAAAACAATGGGCTATAACCCATGTTTTTTGAAATTTTGAATTTTCTTCAAATCC